>NW_028274815.1:42167743-42470773 GCF_037043125.1 Eumetopias jubatus
GCTATAAATATATATGTGTTGGTTGACTGAATAGACAGAGATTAACTAAATGTATTGTCATAGAGTATTTTCATTATGCTATAATAAATTCATGGCAACAAATGAGGATGAGTCTTTGAATGTAATTATATTTTCAGTGCAAAATTTTAAACTAGACAAAATTTTAAAATCAAGCCTCTAGCTTTGCCCCTGTAAACAACAGCAGTCATATACAATGGGGTTTATTCTATATAAAGAAAATATATTCACACACACACAACACAAACACACAATTTCCCTACATTTCCATTTGTGATCATTCTCAAACATTCATCTTGAGCTACTGGCATTCTGCAGTATGTTTCATTTTGATGGTACTCATGGAAGCAAGTTTACATTTGGTTTCCATGGAATGAAATGAAGGAATGAAGGAATAATGAAACATGTAATATTTATCTCACAACTGTATTAAGTGCAGGAAGAACAGGAATTGGTTTAAGAAAAATGAGAAAGATTTTTTTTTTTTTTAATAGGCTCCATGCCCACTGCAGAGCCCAGTGCAGGGCTAGAACTCACAACCATGAGATCAAGACCTGAGCCAAGACCAAGAGTCGGACACTCAACTGACTGAGCCACCCAGGCACCCCAAGAGAAAGGAAAAATACTGAAAGGAGTGTGAATACCTAGAATGTCTAGGAGCTTGACTGCTGGATCACATGGTAAGAGCATGCTCAGCTTTGTAAGAAACTCCAAACTCTCTTCTAAAATGATGTATGATTTTACATCCCCACCAAAAATGAATAAGGGCTGCCACTATTCTGCAATCTCTTTGGCAACTGATATTACAGTTTTTAGGATTTTAGCCATGCCAACAGTTAGGTAGTGGTATCTCATTTTAGTTTGCATCTCCCTAATTGCAAATGATGTTGACAATCTTTTCTTATTATAAGTTATTTTTCTATCTTCCTCAGTGAAGCATATGTTCAGATATCTGCCCATTGTTTAATTGAGTTTTTTGTTTTCTTATTGTACAGTTTTAAGAATAGTTTGTTTAGTTTGGCCACAAGTCCTTTATCAGATAAATGTTTTGCAAATAGTTTCTCCCAGTCTGTGGCTTATCTTCTATTCTCTTGTCTTTTGCAGAGCAGAAGTTTTTAATCTTTTTTTTTAAAGATTTTATTTATTTATTTGAGAGAGAGAGAATGAGAGATAGAGAGCACAAGAGCGAAGAGGGTCCGAGAGAGAAGCAGGCTCCCCATTGAGCAGGGAGCCCGATGTGGGACTCGATCCCGGGACTCCAGGATCATGACCTGAGCCGAAAGCAGTCGCTTAACCAACTGAGCCACCCAGGGGCCCAGAAGTTTTTAATTTTAATAAAGCCCTATTTATTTTTAGGCATTGTGTTTTCATATTTTAAAATTCATGACCAAGTCCAAGGTCATACAGATTTTCTCATATTTTTTATAGAAATTCTATAGTTTTGCATTTTACATTTAGATCTAGGATCCATTTTGAGTTCATTTTTGTGAAAGACATAAGCTCTGTGTCTAGGTCTTTTTTTGCATATGATTTCCAATTGTTCTACAACTATATGTTGGAAAGACTATCCTGTATCTATTGCACTGCCTGTGTGCCTTTGTCAAAAATCAGGTCACTATGTATGTGTGGCTCTATTTCAGGGTTCTCTATTCTGTTCTATCCATGCACGTATTCTTTCACCTCCAAAATGGTATCTTGATTACAGTAGTTTCATAGTTAGATTTCAAGTCTTTCTGTGTGACTCTTCCAGCTTTCTTTTTCTAATCAGTAATCTCCTAACTGTAGGTCTTTTTTTTTTTTAAGATTTTATTTATTTATTTTACACAGAGAGAAAGCATGGAGAAGCAGGCAGAGGGAGAGGGAGAAGCAGACTCCCCACAGAGCAGGGAGCCTGACGGACGCGGGGCTCAATCCCAGGACCCTGGGATCATGACCCGAGCCGAAGGCAGCCTCTTAACCGACTGAGCCACCCAGACGCCCCTAAGTGTAGGTCTTTTTTTAGAATAGCCTGTTGGTATCTACGAAGTGGCTGAAATTTCGATTGGAATTGCACAAATACCATTGATTGATTTGGGAAAATTGATGCCTTAATAATACTTGCAATATGTGAACATAGAACATATCCCATTTATATCTCCTTTGATTTATTACATCAGTTTTTTACTGTTGTTTTTTCTGCATACAGATCCTGCACATATTTTGTTAGATTTATAGCTAAATATTTCAATTTGTGCTGCCATTGTAAATTATACATAGCTTTTAATTTCAAAGCCAACTTGCATATTGCTGGTAAATAGGAAAGCCATTGGCTTTTGTATATTGATTTTCTATCCTGTGACCCTGATAGTCATTGTTTCCAGGAGTTTTACTGTAGAATCTTTGGAATTTTCTACATATACAATGATGTCATCAATTAATAAAGACAATTTTCTTTCATTTTTCCATTCTGTTTACCTTTTGTTTTTGTTTTATCATGCTAGACTGCTCAGTACAATGTTGACTAAGAGTGCTGAAAGAGGATTTCTGTGCCTTTTTCCCTGTCTTAGATGGAAAATGCCTAGTCTTTCACCAAAAAAAAAAAGAATGATGTTAACTGTAGGTGATTTTGCAGATATTCTTTAAGAAGTTGAGAAAGTTCTCATCTATTTCTAGTCTGTGTACAATTTTTATCATAAATATGTGCTACATTTTATCACATGTTTTTTGCCTGAATCAACTGGTATGATCATGTAATTTTTCTTTAGATATGGTGTATTACATTAATTGATTTGAATGTTGAACCAGCCTTGCATATCCAGAATAAATCCCACTTGGGATGTATAATTCTTCTATATTTTTGGATTTGGCATTTCTTTTTTTGAGGTTTTGCATCTATGTTCATGAGGAATATTGAACTGTAGTTTTCTTTTCTTGGAATTCTTTATTTGGGTTTGGTTTAGGAAGTATTTCCTCTATTTTCTGGAATACACTATAGAAAATTCATATTTTTTTCCATAAATGTTTGATAGAATTTATAAATGAAATGACCTCTGTTTTATGAAAGAATATTAATTAGTGATTCAGTTTCTTAAATAGTTACAGCATATTGAAGTTATCTCTTTCTTTTTGTGCGAATTTGGTAGTTTGTCTTTAAAGGAATTGTTCTATTTCATATAGGATATCAAATTTTGGTTGTAGTTGTTCGTAATATTCCTTTATTATCCTAACATCCATGGGTTGAACAGTGATGGACCCTCTTTCATTATACTCTTTTTTTTCCCTTGGTTAACCTGCCTAGAGACTGATCAATTTTATTTATTTTGGTTTCTTTATATATCTCTATTGTTTCCTGTTTTGGTTTCTTTATATATCTCTATTGTTTCCTGTTTTGGTTTCTTTATATATCTCTATTGTTTCCTGTTTTCAATTTTATCGATTTCTTCTATAATTTTTATTATTTCTTTTCACTACCTGCTTTAGGATTAATTTTCTCTTCTTCATTAGAGTTCTTTTAAGTTTTTATTATTTTATTTATTTATTTATTTGAGAGAGAGACTGAACGAGAGAGAAAGCATAAGCTGAAGGAGGGGCAGAGGAAGAGGGAGAAGCAGGATCTCAGCTGAGCAGAGAGCCTGATGCAGGGCTCGATCTCAGGGCCCTGGGATCCTGACCTGAGCCAAAGGCAGATGCTTAACTGACTGAGCCACCCAATCTTCCTCATTAGAATTCTTAAAAATCTTTATAGGTTTGGATTATTAAGATACTGTAGGGATAAAGATTATTTATATTGATTATGGAAGAGTTTATTTTCTCTCTTGATGGAAATTGTGTGATTTTTAAACTACTGAATTTCAAATTTTTCCAAGCTTTATATTTTGAAACTTTAGTTAATGATATCAAATTCTTTTGGCCACTCAAAATTTTTTTCCACTAGCTATAAAGCATTCTATACCCTTCTTCAAAAAGTTAAGATGACTATTTTCCTTCTCATTACTATATAGTGCTAAATAAATAATTCTATCATTTCTTGATTGATCTACTGATATATTTCCACTTCATTACTCAACTCTGTCTTCAATGTTGCTGCCAAAGGTTAGATATACAATGAATTTTTTATTCTGGAATGTCTTGCTAACCTCTGGTCTCCGCCACAAAGAGATTAATATCAAGTATCTTGCTATGATATTGATACGTTATTTATGACATTTCTTTTTAATATGTACTAACTACTTCAGTGTTACCTCCCACTGTTGTGCACCACATACTGTTTAGTTATAATGAATGAATTACAATGTATACACTTGATTTTCACTTTTTTGACATTTCACATGTAAGCCCTGAGGTATAGAAATCTCTTCTACCCTCTCTTTATCAGCCTGTTGAATTTCATCACTGAAGAACTACCTCAAATGTCCCTTTATTTGTAAAGCATTGCCTAATCACTTGCTTCTTTGGGTAAAATGCTCCATTTTCCTGATATCCAAAATACTTGAAAAATATTTACATCTCATAAGAAAGCAAGCTCTTGTTTTGTTTCTCCTGCCTAAGGTGATAACTTCATTTCTGAAGTATGAAGACTATGTGGATAGTAATCTGGATATATATAATCACCTGTATTTACAGTGGAATATTTCCTGAGTCTTCATTCTTTCAACAGTATGAAGACTATGTGGATAGTAATCTGGATATATAATCACCTGTATTTAAAGTGGAATATTCCCTGAGTCTTCATTCTTTCAACAGTGGTATTATTGCAATTTAGAGAGGCCTAATACAAATTATTACACGGTTTTATTACATGGGCTATACTTAGGAGCTCCAGAAAGGTTCTTCTATTTTCCCTGAATCCTTCTAAATTCCTGATCAGAGTGAATGGAAAATCTATGTAAGTCACAAAACTAGCCTTCAAGGATGGCACAAGAGTTAAAATTACAAGGAAAGAGGAAGTGCATTGACATAATTGTACATTAATTGGAAATTACCACTACAGATTCTCTGAGACAGGATACAGGCAACAGGAGTAAACACAAGGATTCCTGCAAGTAAGTATGGGTATGGGGCACCAAGAGTTGCTAGGTGATAAATGAAACAGTGAATCAGGGAGACAAAAGTTTACATGGTGATTTTAGTGGTTATGTCAGAAGGACCAAGACTGAGAAAGAAGAATACAGATTATGCATTTTCTAATGGATTCTGATTCTTTCTTTTTTTTAAGTGTATGTATGGGTTTAGAAAAAGAAAGAAAAACTGAGCTAATATCAACATTCTCATTTCAAAATATAAGAAAAATGTTCAAAACATTTAGTTGTTTTTTTTATAATAATGCAGTAACTCTTTTATTCAATGAATTCTACACTTGACAACACAGCTCCTATTTCTAGTTATAAAACAAATGCAGAATTAGTGTGTGGTCATTTGTACCTCATTAGATTAGCCATTAATGCCTGTCCTTTAAATTAAAAGCCATATAATTACTGTTACCATTTAATGAAGTTACATAATATGTTAGTCATTCAATTAATACGCTTTCTGTTAAAATCACCAGGGGTTCAACATAAGGTATTCTGTCTCATTTATCTGAGAGAACACATGGCTTTAAATGGACAACTGTGGAGGTATGTAACTCAATGACCCTCTGTGTGGTCAATGAATTATTCACTGCAGTGGAAAAGATTAAGTGGATATTAAATCCCATGGAAGGGAATAAGGTCTGCAAAATACTTCACAGATGAAATAAGACTTCCTATCACGTCACTGGCAATGCCTGATTTACCAAGTGGTCTATGAGATAAGAGTTGTCTCCATTAATTCAAAACCCACTATTATGTAATTTCTGAAAGAAAAAAATGCTCTTCCTGTTTTTGTATGTTTCTCATTACTCCTATCTAAACTCAGTTTCCAATATTTACAACATAAACCACGCATTCTACAGATATTAATAAAAGATCCCTTCTCCATTCCTTTATATTTTTGTTGCTTGATAAAACACTATCATCCTTCAAAACATAGGTCACCCATTGCCTTCATGATAAAGGCTTTCCCATGAATATAATCAGAGTTTCCTATCTTTTATGTATGCATATCTATTTATCTATCTTTTGCTTCTCTTAATGCATGACACATTGTAAGGGATAAACAAATGGCCGATAAAGGATTTCATCTATATTTCCTGCCAATTTCATACTTATCATCTAAGGTGTCACTTCTTTCTTTCATCTGCTCTTTGGGTCCACCCATTAGTACTCTGTTCAATACATGAACTTCTCTCTAATCATAAGTCTTGTAATAGGTAGTATGGTCTAAAGAAAGCAAATGGTTTTTGAAACAAAATAGCAGACTGAATAATTTGACTCTATCCCTACTTAATTCAGGAACCATGGTTTCCTTAGATTTTCTATCATCTACTGATTGATTGATCGATCGATCTCGCTAGATACCCTTATCTATCATCTATCTATCTATCTATCTAGCTAGCTAGCTATCATCTATCTATCTATCCATATTACTAGAATAGGCCTATGAGCATTCAATATTTTAATTTTCCCTTATAGTAACAACTATCTTACTGCAGAAATTAGGTTGAAGAAGCTACAGATCCCCCAAGAATGGTAACTTTCCAGTAAATCAGTAATTTCAAATGTTCTTTATCTAACAAGGATCTCTCAGAATGTAAAGCCAGAGGCATCAGATAATAAATTGGTGGAAAGTCCCTTTCGAAAAACAGAAATATGGTCTAATCAAGGAAACTTCTTACCCCTAAGATAAGACTCACAAATTGCCCACTAAAATTCAAGAATTACTAAGAAGTAGTTACCAACTTCCGTCTCCTATTTCTTCCTTTTTACAGGAGTGCATGTTGGAGTACCTGTGCCTATTATCACCACTGTATATTATGTATTTAGGGAGGAGATCAATTACCTTCTATGAATTTAGGTTTCTGGATCAAAAAGAGCCACACTTAAAGTTGATACAAAGATTGCATCATGTCTACACTGGATATTTATTTGCTGTTTTTTTGTTTGTTTGTTTTTAAAGATTTTATTTATTTATTTGACAGAAAGAGACACAGGGAGAGAGGAAACACAAGCAGGGGAAGTGGGAGAGGGAGAAGCAGGCTTCCTGCAGAGCAGGGAGCCTGATGCGGGGCTCAATCCCAGGATCCTGGGATCGTGATCTGAGCCGAAGGCAGACACTTAACAACTGAGCCACCCAGGCGCCCCTTATTTGCTGTTTTGAGGAAAGGATGAGTGCATTTGTTTATAAGAAGAATAGACTTAGATGATTTCTAAACTGACCCTTTGAGTTAACCTGTAATCATGTGATTTTCTTGGGTTGATAAAATATAAACAGATGTATAGGATCATATGATATTTCTGTTTTTAATTTTTTGAGATCCTCCACATTGTTTTCCATCAATAGTGAACAGGAGTTCCTTTTTTCTCCACCTCCAAGCCAACACTTATTTCTTGTCTTTTGAGCCTAGATATTCTGACAGGTGTAAGGTAATATCTCATTGTGGTTTGGATTTGCATTTCCCTGATGATTAGTAATGTTAAGCATCTTTTCACGCATCTGTTGGTTATCTCTATATCTTCTTTGAAAAAAATGTCTATTCTGCTCCTCTGCCCATTCTTTAGTTGACTCATTTGAGGTTTATTGGTGTTGAGTTGTAAAAGTTCTTTACATATTTTGGATATTAACTTCCTATCAGATATATCATTTGCAAATACCTTTTCCCATTCAGTAGGCTGCCTTTTTTGTTTTGTTGATGGTTTCCCTCACTATGCAAAGGCCTTTTTATTTTGAACTGTAGTTCCAACACTTTATGTTTGCTTTTCTCCCCACTTGCCTTAGGAGACATATCTAGAAAAAAATGTATTTATCCAAAGAAGACAAAAATATTAATTCTAAAAAATAACACACCCCTATGTTTATAGTAGGATTATTTACAATAGTAAAGATACAGAAGCAGCCCAAGTGTCCACTGGCAGGATGAAGGGATAAAGAAGATAGGTATATAGATGCAGTGGAATATTAGTCATTAAAAAGGATGAGCTCTGGCCATTTGTGACAATATGGATGGACCTAGAGGGTATTATGCTAAGTGAAATTAGTCAGAATATGATTTCACTTATATGTAGAATCTAGAAAAATAAATAAACGAAAAACAGAATCAGACTAGAAATACAGAGAAGTGATGGTTGCCAGAGGGAAGATAGGTAGGGAGATGGATAAAATGTATAAAGGGGAGTAAGAGATCCAAGCTTCCAGTTATGGAATGAATGAAGTCATGGGAATAAAAGGTACAGCATAGGGAATATAGACAATGGTATTATAATAGCACTGCTTGGTGACAGTTGGCAGCTACACTTTTGGTGAGCGTAGCATAACATGCAGAGTTCTTGAATCACTATGTTGTACACCTGAAACTAATGTAACATTGTGTGCCAACTATCCTCTCTCTATATCATCTATCTATCCTATCTATAGATAGATATCTGTAGACAGATAGATGTAAGTACATGTACTCTGTGTGACTCCATGCAAATAAGAGTTGGTGTGCTATGTGTCTCACTCTCACTCTTGTGCTTACATTCTCTCTATCTACTGCTGTGGTAATTATAGAAGCACAAGTTAAGAGGAAATGCTAGCAGGCTGAATCCTTGGTAGATTAAAATGAACAGAGCTAGAGGGCCAACCGCCATTCAACTTGTAGTTTGAGTGGAAAATAAATTCTGTAGTATTGTGGCACTGAGATTTTTGGGGTCATTTGCAACATAAGTTGGCTTATCGAGACAACCACATATACTTTAACAACCTGATCCTACCTATCTCTCATCCTGTTTTATTTTCTCTTTAACACTTAACAACTTTGTAACATATGAAGCATTTATTTTTAGTTAAAGTTTGCTTGTTTCCCATTCTCCCTCTAACAGCAAGAAATTGAACCAGAGGGTGCACAGGCTATAAGGAAGTACTGGCATGTAGGGAAATATAAATAATATACTAGGGAATCTGCATAACTATTGACAGTAAAATAAATTTATATTTTTTTTGTTTTTTACATTTTTCCTTCAAAGAAGGTAAAACTAAAGTTCAAGGTCGGGGTGTCTAATATGACAGATGCTAGACACATGTGACTATTTCAATTTAATTACAACTAAATAAGATGAAATTAAAATTCATTGCCTCAGTCACACCACATTTCAAGTGCTCAATAGCCACAATGGAGTCAATCAGTGTCAACTGTATCAGCCAGATTGAAGATACAGACTATCCCCATCACTGTAGGGCATTCTATTGGATAACATGGTTCTTGATAACAATAGTAGAGAGGAGAAATGCTCAGTCAGGAGTTGAAGCAACTTCATCATGGCGTGGGGTATTATAAGTACTAAATACATTAGATTTCTGAGAAATAATATAGTTACTCTAAAAATTGACTGCTGACTACAAAAAGAACAAAAATTACTTCCAAAGTGACGAATTCTCTTAAAATTAGAAACTTTAGAGAGATAGCATAATACAGTGCTTAAAACTATGAGCTCTACAGCTATAATGTCTAGATACCAGCTCAATAATCTTTGGAAATTACCTTTCTATGCCTTGACACTTTGTCTGTAAACTGTGATGACAACAGTACCTATATCATAGGTTCATGTGAGGAAAATAAATAATTATATGCAAAACTCTTAAAACTGAGAGCATCTTGGTATCTGAAGAAGAAGGCAAGTTGTATACAACATTGCAACTGGATTACTAGATTTTTGATAGCATTAAATGGGTCATTCACTTTCCTCTAGCTTTGTCCAAGCAACCTTCCTACAATGTGTAAATGGTGAGTTTAAATAATTATCTCATTCATTTACTAAATACACATGTGAAAATTTCCTACTTAAAATGCATTGCAGTAAACACCTACAAGTCCTTTATGTGAACTTCTGATTCAAAGCCAGATTTAGATTTGGAATGGAACCCTAGATGTTAAGATAAATGTGCTGTTTTGTAGTTTTTATTTTTGTTATGAGAGAGATTGTACAATTTTCTGTAGAAACTTCATTGTGCCTAGAGCTACACTCATGCAGAAATTTATTTTGTAGGCTAGTTATATAAGGCAAACCCTTAAAAATAAGCACTGCTATTAAAACTAAAATTCAGATTTGAAAGAAATGTAATGTCTTTGTGTAGAAATCCTTATTTCTGTCTGTTGAACATAGGGGATAAAAGAAAATAAGTAGCTAATAGTAGAATAAAATCACAACAGGGAATGTTGAATAGAGGCTGAATCCCCCTCTTGAGAAAAAGCAGACGGCTTGAGGAAATACCTTATTCATCATCTCCTATTGATGACAAGAACATAAAAGCACACAGTTTGTGATAATCACTCTTGCTTCCCACATATTTGGCTTACAAAGTACAATCATGAATAGCAAATATACCCAACAATATATGTTTATGTCATGTCACTTCTTTCAAATATCTTTTGATAATGTGTCCATGTATGCAGAAGTCAATAATTTAAAATTGTGCATTTGTAAGCCTGGATTGATACTAAAATTTTATATTTTCAGAGATTCCCAACTGAATGCATTTTGGAATAGAATTACTGAATTTTATCACCCAGAAGCTACTGAAGAAAGACTACTGCTACTGCAGAGGAAATGTAAAATGCTTGAAAACTTCTGGATATTTTGATCTATATGTTTCCTATCTATGATTGTCCATGAAGTGCAAAAGACTAAACATTTATCATGATTCACAACACACACACACACACACACACACACACACACACACACTTATACACACTAAAACCAAACAAAAATCCCTACTATATTTCTAAGGAGAAGAAAGTTGCTGGTTTTGAGTATTCAAATTACTTGTCTGCACAATATAATTATTAATAGTGGTCCCTCTCTGTTATATTCCACTGATATAGATATAAGTCTGAAATAAACAACTTTGCTGTTAAAACATGTAATTCTGTTTTATGGCTCAAAGTGATTGACTTATTTCATATCCATGCTGTGATGGTTTCTGGAAAATCAGAGAGAGGTACAAATATGGGGATACTGACACCATTAAATCATCTCAATGACTTAAAAAAACCTTCTGTTAAGTGTCTTTGTAGTGGACTTTAATTCTTAGTGAAAATATATTTAATTTAGTATTTTTTAAATTTTATTATCATCATTAGCCATCAGGGAAATTTAAATTAAAACCGCATTGAGATACCACCTTACACCAGTTAGAATGGCAAAAATTGACAGGGCAAGAAACAACAAATGTTGGAGAGGTTGTGGAGAAAGGGGAACCCTCTTACACTGTTGGTGGGAATGCAAGTTGGTACAGCCACTTTGGATAACAGTGTGGAGGTTCCTCAAAAAATTAAAAATAGACGGGGAGCCTGGGTGGCTCAGGCGTTAAGCGTCTGCCTTCAGCTCAGGTCAAGATCCCGGGGTCCTAGGATCGAGCCCCGCATCGGGCTCCCTGCACCGCGGAAAGCCTGCTTCTCCCTCTCCACTCCCCCTGCTTGTGTTCCTTCTCTCACTGTGTCTCTCTCTGTCAAATAAATAAATAAAATCTTTAAAAAAAATTAAAAATAGAGCAACCTATGACCCAGCAATTGCACTCCTGGGTATTTACCCCAAAGACACAGATGTAGTGAAAAGAAGGGCCATATGCACCCCAATGTTCATATTTAATTTAGTATTAAAGTAGGAGCTTATCTGTTAGATTCTTCTGAGGGATAAGACTAATTAAGGTATAATTCTCTTTGTCTCAACGTTGCCACATCTCTGGGCATACTAGACTTTAACAGTTTTGATGATTATGAAGATGAAGATGATGATATACCAAATCATAAAGCAAATTTTCAAAATGCAAGAAAAACTCTGTGTACAATTGTACATGTCAAAAGGACAAAGTATGTGCACATGTTTGTATTTGTGTAATAAAATATTCCACAAATCATCTAGTTTTCCATTTCTACCAGGTATCTTCATGTTATATATGACACAGTGAAAGAAAAAAACAGGAAAAATATATATTGTGCTGCTAGAAAGAGAAGAATAAAATATAAGAGGCAAGGATTATATTTTGCAAGACCACATATTAAAGGTAGTAAATAATGTGAGAAGTTTTAGAGATGATACATTAGTGTAATTTCTTTTTTCTGTAACAATAAAGTAGAATCTAATAGAAAGCTAAGAAATTAAATAAAACAAGGTACTGACATCAATAAAAACAAAAACTTGAATAAAAACAGAGTCAAATGAATAACACTTACATAGTTATATTCCTATAGACCAATTATTAAATGATTCAGAAATTATTATTTCCATAAGGATTTTGAGAGACAGAATGTATTTTGGGGGAAGAGGATCAGTTACAAGAGCTAAGTACCTCACTTGAATTGATAAAGCATGAAATAAGTTATGTTGCTTAGAAATATTGAGGTACATACCATAACTGTCAAAAATATTGAAAGCTGTACATGAGGATTTAGCTGCCAAATTCATTGCCTCCAGTTCTACCCTCAATCTTTCTTTGTCCTATCATTCCAAAATAAGAATATAAACTTATCCATGTTATCAATTGTGACTAGACTATGAAGGAACAGGGAATTCCTACTTCAGTTTTGTGCTTCTTACTCTTCTGCAAAAATTCTACAAAATACCTTAAAAAGTAAAGACAAAGGCAAAAAAAATGGAATTTGAGTGTGGTAAACAGTGTAAAAACTGCAAAAAGGTAAACAATGAATAAAAACTGTCCCTTTTTAATAAAAATGAATTTTTAAAAAATTTCATCAAAATGAGTTCGTGTGTGATTGAGAGGGGCGAAAAGTGACAATGTAAAGAACAAGGAGATGACTTAAGCCAATTTGCAGAGTTGAAAAGTGAATAGGATTGATGGATAATAACCCTCAACTTTAATAACTGGTAAAACTCAGAGAAAGAAACCTATCCGAGGCAGCAAAGTCTGTGAAGAGATGAGAATGGACAGCATGGTTGTAGTAGGATGAGTGGGCAGGTGCTGCTCACTTGGCAAAACGGAAGGAATGGAGACACAGTATAAGTAAGGCTGTATGTGGAATGGCAGGTTGTTGTCTAGGAATTAGGCTGATATCCTCTATTACTTTTCTGGGACATATGTTTTGGAATTGTTTTCTACAATAAGGGTGGAATATGTGATTATGAATGCCAAGAGAGGAGACAGAATCTGAAGACCCCATGCAGGCACACCTGTGGCCATCCTATGCTCCTAGGCTCTATCTCGAGAGTGTTACATCACACCTTGCATATGGGTGTTCAATAATGAATATATAAAAGACCAAAACTCCCAAAGAAAAATAACTAAATCTGACTGTGTAAACCCTATGGTTTATTGACAACACTGAGGCTTCAATTCTTCTTTATTTCCTCCATGATATTTGTTTCTATCTTTATATACGTCTTTCAAATGTTCTGAAAAGTAGAGAGAGAGGCTTGGCATCGTGGACATGGAATGTGTACACAGCTCTCCGGGATCCTGGAGAATCTGAGTGTGCTGAGAAAGACCAGAACTTGATATAATGTTCTGCTATTGCAGTTCTGAAATTCTTCAAAAATGTTTTTGAACCAGAGGTCCCACATTTCATTTTGCACTGGGCCCCACAAGTTATGTAGCCATTCATTATTAAAGGATCAAGAAGAGACAAGTTTCTTGGTGCTCCTTGGTGTCTCAGTAGGTTAAGCCTCCGACGCTTGATTTCGGCTGTAGTCATGATCTCAGGCTCCTGAGATTGAGCCCTGTCAGGCTCCACCCTCAGGGCGGAGTCCGCTTGTCCCCCTCCCTCTGCTCCTCCCACCCCCCCAGGGCTCGCTCTCTCAAATAAATAAATAAAATCTTAAAAAAGAGAAACAAGTTTCTTGCCATTAGAAGCTTCTTTCCTTATTGTATACAGTTTTTGAATCAATACTATTTGTATTAAATTGCTTAACTAAAGATTTTTCTTTGTATACTATACCATTTCATATCTTTCAATCTTGTTAACAAGAACAAAATGAGTACCATTATTATCAAATGTATTTTTCCATCATAATGATGTTATATAATTAGAGGTTAATGTCTTTCATTTGAACAAAGAGCATAGATACACTTGGCCAATGTTTGAAGATTTCTCATTTTCTTCTTCCCACATCCCTTCCCTTGTCCACCCCAAAAGTTTCAATCTGTGTATCTGGACTTAAATTTTTAACAGCCTCTCCCTAAATACGTGCGTACATGTATATGACTAGTATATACAGTTGATACAGCATGTGGTGAACCTAAAACATGAATTCACATTTAAAAATTTCTAATCAGAGACATTCTTTACTCCTTCTGATCATGTGCTCTGTTCTGCCCTATGCCATATTCACTCTAATTCTGCATTAACCTGAAAACAACTAATAAAATTATGCCTAATACAGAACTTAATGAGAGGGGACAATTCAGTTACAGAATTGTGTTTCAAGTTATGAATCCCCAACCTATTCATTAACTTTTCACCACTTGTAAACAACTACACTGCTAAGTATAAATACATCTCTCCCCAAGAAACTTGAGACTTGGAACTGCTATTGTCTTGTAAAATATATTTCTAAAAAGAGAATGGATTTGGGGGGAAAGCTAAATCCTTTCTGAGGAACTGCATTTTGTCACATGCAATGATTTATTCTGTCAGGAAAATAGATTCTATGAAGTACTATAAGCCCCTTTGGCAAGAAAATTCATTTAGTCAAAAACTTTAATCTATCCTGGTGACAAAATTCTCTTTTTAGTTTATTGTTTAAAAATTGAATTTTATAACTTCCATGCACTTTTGCAAAAAAAAACCCTGACATTTTATGATAATCTTACAGTGATCTTAGGTCACATAAAAAGAAATTGATCACTAAGAAGGAAGTGAGATTTTGTGTATTAAAAATGGGTGGTTAGTTTTGGTGTAAATATGCATCTTTCTCCAAAATATGTGACTTTATTCCCCATAAAGTCTTCTTTAAGTCTGCAGATCTCAAAACAAGCACAATATCCTTAAATGGCATAATTGTCATTAAAGTTTCTTATACTAAAACTAAGTGGTCTAATTTCCTTAAAAAAAAAGAAAGACAAAGAAAGAAAGAAAGAAAGAAAGAAAGAAAGAAAGAAAGAAAGAAAGAAAGAAAGAAAGAAAGAAAGAAAGAAAGAAAGAAAGAAAGAAAGAAAGAAAGAAAGAAAGAAAGAAAAGGAGAAACTAAAGCTAGATTCTTTGTCAAAGTCACTTTTGTGCTGTAAGTCCCAGCAGCATTTTTATCCACAGAATAACTTTAAAATGTTTTGGCCTGGGATTCTAAATCGGGTACAATGTGTGAACCCTTTGGGGACTCTTGAGAGGGTCCTCACTTCTCTACCCATCTCCAAGCTGCTTTAGCAAGTTTGTTGCTCTTAACTTGGGGATTAAAATTTATTTTAATATAATTGTTTTCCTTTATAATCTTATATATTTTATTTGTAGCATTTTAAAACACTGAGAGTAAGGGTCCACAGGTTTTACCAGAGTGCTAGAAAGGATCTATGAAACAAACAAAATGATTAAGGACTGTAACTAAGGACTCTCTCTTTAGAATTAAGTGTATGAAATGGCAGCTGTGCTTGTCCTTATGTAGAGATCAAAGTCACTTACACATTGCATTGGATTCATTTCTTCCCTCGGCCTAGTCAAGACCATACTTTTATGCATGATGTTATAAATATATTATTTTCTTTTGGGATTTACAGCAATCAGCCTCTTTTTTTTTTTTTCCAGCAATCAGCCTCTTGATCTTCAGTATTAGTCTCCTAGATACCATCAAAGCTCCCAAAAACCTAATAGCACCCTCTATTTGCAGATGTGCTTTCTCCACTAAGGGAGTTGTGAGATACCAGAAAAATATCAGCTCAAGACATTATTCCTAACTCCAAAAAAATTTCCTATGGCAGAGATAACTCATCATCTTTTTTGTAGACAGGGTTGTATTAGGACATACAAAGCATCAATTTTAAAAAGGGCCATCATGTATATAATTGTTTATCTGATAGAGGCAAGGAAGAAAGCAGGAAACTTTCTGTGGCCTGGTGGCTCACTATTTAAAAATTGTACAGATAGCAAAGCCACTCTAAGCCCCATGTTGAACTTAACTGCATTAAGTCTACCATAATGGTTCACAGACTGGTAGGGCTAGGCTCAATGGCATCCCCTTCTGACATGTTGGATCCTTACCTGAGAGCTGAAATAAAACACTGATATTTGCAAGACCAGTCTGTGAAAATGTTCAGAAATATTCTTCAAGATGAACTGATAGAGCCTCTAACTCACCCATAACTTCCACATTTTTTAACACCAAAGGGAGGCTTCTGGGTGACATTAGAACCATCCAAAGTCACAGAAATGTGTATATGAAGCCCATCACATGGTATTAATATAGATACCACTTCTGTTTCTTGGGCCTTGATCTTGCTGAAACTCTATCACCTGGCAAACTACAGAGGAACCATATACTTTCATTACACTGACCTTCTAACGTCATGTTTAGCAATTTTTCCTTTGAGACCATTCATACTTGTCACCTATCTGTGACTATTAGACGAAGAACTGCACTCACACTAAAGTAAAAGATTTATTCTCTGGCATCTAGTTTTCTACCAAGTTTAACGTAAATCCAAGATTTTTATGAGCATCTTTACCTTAGTATTAAAAAAGAAATCCCAACATAAGCGGTTCTCAATTCTTTGCCCATAGGCCAAAAAAAAAGGAGGGGAAATTGTGATTCTGTTGGAACTGACAACCTGATTACCACTGTGCCTCAGTTTCCTTTGTGAACTGGGATAATAATAGCACATAACTGTAGAGTTGTTCTAAGCATTAAATAAATATCTACACTGTTCATAGAGGTGTGCCTGAAACAAACCAAGTGCTTTTAATTGTTGGTTTTGTTGTTCTA
Organism: Eumetopias jubatus; assembly: GCF_037043125.1. Taxonomy (NCBI): domain Eukaryota; kingdom Metazoa; phylum Chordata; class Mammalia; order Carnivora; family Otariidae; genus Eumetopias; species Eumetopias jubatus. Next base: position 42,184,723 of record NW_028274815.1, read on the forward strand.
AATTATTGTTGCTGTTACATTGTTTGTTATTTATCCCCATTGTTTGATGTGGGACATCCTGGAGCAATGTCATATAATCTAGATATTATTAAATTAATTCTTCAGAACACTCCAACCTTGTCAGTTTCAGGGAATCTGGCCATGGCCATCCTGACTCACATGGTGTGACCTTTAACTTAGGCAATGCTTTGGCTATCTACCAACTTTGATTATGAGTACCTTGGGTGGCATTTTAGACACTTCATATAGCCTACTGATGCTCATTGGGATCTACTTCCCAAATCATCCTTTTGTAATTCTTGGTTTTGAGGAAAGCTTGAATACATCCTGTAGCGTTCAGTCCATGATAATAAATTTATTTATTTATTTTTAAAGATTTTATTTATTTATTTGAGAGAGAGAGAATGAGAGATAGAGAGCACGAGAGGGAAGAGGGTCAGAGGGAGAAGCAGACTCCCTGCTGAGCAGGGAGCCCAACATGGGACTCGATCCCGGGACTCCAGGATCATGACCTGAGCCGAAGGCAGTCGCTTAACCAACTGAGCCACCCAGGCGCCCCAGTGCATGATAATAAATTTAGAAAGCATAATAGGAGAATCAAGGAAGAGATGCATCCTGCACCCAGGTTAATCGAAGAAATATATATTTTCTGTTCTCTATCATTGTTGGTGTGTCAAGAAACTGCATGGTTTATATTTATGTTTTTAAATTAACTCTGGGATTTTTATTCTTTGAATAGTTATATTTATTCTGCTTAAATTTATAAACATTTATTTCATTTTTTCATGTTCTCTCAATCTTACATAATTCCTATATTTTCTGTCTTTGTACTACAGTCATCATTGCTCAGATTTTTTTCTAGGTCCATTAATTTGGAAGGTATTTTGTCCTTGTTCTCCGACACTAATGTTTAGAGCTTTATATAATATACATGAATCTACATAGTTATATTTATGTACTTCATTTATGAATCTGGTGATACATTTTATAACTCTAATATCTTTAAATCTACCTTTCTAAAACAGTCCAACATCAATAATGTAATATATTTGGACACTACATATGAAGGACAAATTATTGAATGCTCACATATCCATATTTTATGCTAACTCTCAGTATTATTTTTCTTAATCCATTTATTCTGGTGTTTTGGCTTTGGTCTATTATTGCCAAAGTATAGCTATATTTTTAAATTAGGTATCTTAATATATCATTATGATAACTATACCAAATAGTTTTTTAGTTTTTAATAAAAATCTCACAAATCAATATCATTATTTAAACTGAAGGTAGGAGCACCTCGGTGGCTACATTTGCATCTTTGAGGTAAATACCTACTAGTGCAATTGCTGCGTCATATGGTAGCTCTATTTTCAACTTTTGAGGAATCTCCATGCTGTTTTCCAGAGTGGCTATACCAGTAACCATTCCCACCAACAGTGTAAGAGGGTTCCCCTTTCTCTACATCCTCACCAACATTTGTTGTTTCCTGTCTTGTTTAACGATTCTGACTGGTGTAAGGTGGTATCTCATTGTGGTTTTGATTTGTATTTCCCTGATGCCAAGTGATGTGGAGCATTTTTTAATGTGACTATTGATCATTTGTATGTCTTCATTGGAGAAATGTCTGTTCATGTCTTCGGCCCATTTCTTGATTGGATTATTTGTTTTTTGGGTGTTGAGTTTGATAAGTTCTTTATAGATGTTGGATACTAGCCCTTTATCTGATACCTCATTTGCAAATATCTTCTCCCATTCCACAGGTTACCTTCTAGTTTTGTTGACTGTTTCCTTTGCTGTGCAACAGCTTTTTATCTTGAAGTCCCCAATAGTTCATTTTTGTTTTTGTTTCCTTTGCCTTTAGAGATGTGTCTCTTGCAAGAAGCTGCTGTGGCCGAGGTCGAAGAGGTTGCTGTCTGTGTTCTCCTCTAGGATTTTGATGGATTCCTGCCTCACATTTAGGTCTTCATCCATTTTGAGTCTATTTTTGTGTATGGTATAAGGTAACAGTCCAGGTTTATTCTTCTGCATGTGGCTGTCCAATTTTCCCAGCACTATTTGTTGAAGAGACTGTCTTTTTTCCATTGGACATTCTTACCTGCTTTGTCGGAGATGAGTTGACCATAGAATTGAGGGTCCGTTTCTGGGCTTTCTATTCTGTTCCATTGATCTATGTGTCTGTTTTTGTGCCAGTACAATACTGTCTTGATGATGACGGCTTTGTAATAGAGCTTGGAGTCCGGAATTGTGATGCCGCCAGCTTAGCTTTTCTTTTTCAACATTCCTCTGGCTATTCGGGGTCTTTTTTGGTTCCATACAAATTTTAGGATTATTTGTACCATTTCTTTGAAAAAAGTTGATAGTATTTTGATAGGGATTGCATTAAATGTGTAGATTGCTCTAGGTACAGTTGGCATTTTCACAATATTTGTTCTTCTAATCCATGAGAATGGAACGTTTTTCCATTTCTTTGTGTCTTCTTCAATTTCTTTCATGAGTATTCTATAGTTTTCTGAGTACAGAATCTTTGCCTCTTTAGTGAGATTTATTCCTAGGTATCTTACGCTTTTGGGTGCAAATGTAAATGGGATCGACTCCTTAATTTCTCTTTCTTCTGTCTCATTGTTAGTGTATAGAAATGCCACTGATTTCTGTGCATTGATTTTATATCCTGCCATGTTGCTGAATTTCTTTATAAGTTCTATCAATTTCAGGGTAGAGTCTTTTGGGTTTTCCACGTAAAGTATCATGTAATCTGTGAAAAGTGAGAATTTGACTTCTTCTTTGCCAATCTGAATGCCTTTTATTTTTCTTGTCTAATTTACTGAGGACTTCTCATACTCTGTTGAACGACAGTGGTAACAGTGGGTATCCCTGTCGTGTTCCAGACCTTAGGGGAAAAGCTCTCAGTTTTTCCCCATTGAGAATGATATTCACTGTGGGCTTTTCATATATGGCTTTTATGATATTGAGGTATGTTCCTTCTATCCCTACACTGTGGAGAGTTTTAATCAAGAAAGGATGCTGTATTTTGTCAAATGCTTTTTCAGCATCAATTAAGAGGATCATACTGTTCTTGTTCTTTCTTTTATTAATGTGATATATCACGTTGATTGATTTTTGAATGCTGAACCACCCTTGCACCCCAGGAATAGATCCCACTTGGTCAGGGTGAATAATCCTTTTAAAGATTCTATTTATTTATTTGACAGACAGAGAGACAGCGAGAGAGGGAATATAAGCAGGGGGGGTGGGAGAGGGAGAAACAGGCTTCCTGCTGAGAAGCCCGATGCGGGGCTCGATCCCAGGACCCTGGGATTATGATCTGAGCTGAAGGCTGAAGACAGACGCTTAATGACTGAGCCACCAGGTGCCCAGGGTGAATAATCCTTTTAATGTACTGTTGGATCCTATTGACTAGTATCTTGGTGAGTATTGTGACATCCATGTTCATCAGGAATACTGGTCTGTAATTCTGCATTTTGATGGGGTCTTTGTTTGGTTTTGGGATCAAGGTAATACTGGCCTCACAGAATGAGTTTGAAAGTTTTCCTTCCATTTCTATTTCTTGGGTATTACTTCTTCTTTAAATGTTTGGTACAATTCCCCTGGGAAGCAATCTGGCCCTAGAATCTTGTTTTTTGGAAGGTTTTAATTACTGCTTCAATTTCCTTGCTGGTTATGGATCTGTTCAGATTTTCTATTTCTTCCTGTCTCAGTTTCTATAGTTTCTAAGTTTCCAGGAATGTATCCATTTCTTCCAGATTCCCTAATTTGTTGACATATAGTTGCTCATAATATGTTCTTAAAAATGTTTGTATTCCCTTGGTGCTGAGACCTAAACTCTTGAAAGATATTCTGTTGTCAATTAATTGTGTAAAAGAATATGAAAAACTATCCTAATTTTCTCCCCATTTTAAAAGTTAACTTTTTTCTTATAAGTCCTTCTTAATGTAATTACAAATAATATATTTCCATTCCAATTGTGGCTTGTTAATTGTCCTAGGGAGAAAGAAGCTGCATTTTTTTAGGCTGCTAATACACGTTTTTGTGTTTGAGAAAAATTCATATATGCATATATATGTGTATATGTGTGTATATATAAGGTTTTTCCACAAGTGATTATTTTTCATCTGATAACAGAATCTTCAATATGAGAGATCTTTATCTCTGTCCTCCAGAGATATTACTTACCTTTTATTAGCAATGAGATTCCTAGGCTTTTTTTTTTTTATCATTCCATTTAAGGACGATGTTTTTGGCATCCGGTCTAAAACCTCTTTATCTAGGTCTAGATCCTAAAAACTATCTCCTGTTTTTCTTCTAAAACTTTTATAGTTTTATATTTTACTTTTAAGTCATGACTTATTTTCTAGTGGCACAGGACAGAGAGCCCAGAAATAAGCACACAGTTATACGGTTAAGTAATTTACAGCAAAGGAAGCTAGAAGATGCAATGGGAAAAAGACAGTCTCTTCAACACATGGTGTTGGGAAAACTGGACAGTTACATGCAAAAGAATGAAACTGGACCACTTTCTTATACCATACACAAAAATAAACTCAAAATAGATTGAAGACTTAACTGTGAGACCTGTAACCATAAAAATCATAGAACAGAGACCACAGGCAGTTATTTCTCTGACCATGGCCACAATAACATTTTTCTAGATATCTCTCCTAAGGCAAGGGAAATAAAAGCAAAAATAAACTATTGGGACTACACCAAAATAAAAAGCTTCTGCATAGCAAAGGAAACAGTCAACAAAACTAAAAGACAACCTATGGAATGGGAGAAGATATTTGCAGATGATAAGGGGTTATAATCCAAAATATATCTAATAGCGATTAATATCCAAAATGCATAAAGAATTTACACAACTCAACACCAAAAAAACCCGAATAATCCAATTAAAAATGGGCAGAAGACATGAACAGATGTTTCTCCAAAGAATATATACAGATGTTTCTCCAAAGAACATATACAGATGCATGAAAAGATGCTCACCATCTCTCATCATCAGGGAAATGCAAATCAAAACCACAATAAGATATCACCTCACACTGGTCAGAATGGCCAAAATAAAAAACACAAGAAACAAGTTTGGTTTCTGCATAGCCTTTACTACTATACTGTTAGGAAATTAACTTTTGTGCATTGATCTTTTGTGACCTTGCTGAAATAATTTATAAATTCTATTTTACTTTCTTATATATGCATTGGAGTTTTCTACATAAACTACTAAATCTCTGCAAATGAGAATTGTTTTTTTTTCTCTTTTCTGCTTGCAGTGATTAGAACTTCCAGTTCTATGTTTAATGTCAGTGATAAGAGCAAAGATCTTTGCCTTGTAACTGATCTTAAGAGAAAAAAACATTCAGTTGTTCACTGTTAGTTATGGTATTACCTGTAGGCTTTTAAGTGTCATTTTTCACGTTTGGTAAGATCCTCTCTATTTCTATTTTACCTAGAGTTTTTGTTATGAATGGATATTGAATTTTGTCGAATGATTTTTCTTGATCAATTGATAGTCATTTTACTTTATTACCATGTTGATATGGCAGATTATATTGATGGTTTTCAAATTTTGAGTGATGCTTGAGTCGCTGGAATAAACCCCAATTGCTCATGGTACATAATTATTTCTATATTTTGCTGAATTTGGTTTGCCAATATTTTATTAAGATTTTTTATCTCTGTATTATTGAAATACATTGGTCTGTAGTTCTCTTTTTTAAATCAGTCCTTTCTCTGGTTTGGGTATCAGGTAAATGAACTCTTCTATTTTCTGGCATAGATTATGAAGATTTTATGTTAATTCTATTAAATACGTGCTATAATGCTCTAGTAAAACCATTTGGGCCTTGAGATTTCCTTTTTACTATACTTTTCTTTATTCTAAAGTCTATTTTATCTGATATTAATACAGCGAGTCTTGCTTTCCTTTGTCTGTATGGTAGCTCTTTTCTCCATCTTTCTACTGAAAACCTATGTATACGATTACATTTGAATTGAGGTTCCTTTAAATAAATCTATACTTGGCTAATTTTTTCTTGTTTTGTTTCTACTCTGACAATCTCTTTTAATTGGTGTATTGTGACCATTTACACATAATGTAATTATTAGTATGGTAGGGAGTCCGTCATCTAATTTTTTGTTATTGTTTCTGCTTGTTCTTTTCCTTTTTTTTTCCTGCTGTTCTTTTTCAATTCTTTCTCTCTTTTCCATCTTCCTGTGGATTTAATTCAATACTGATTTATCTATAATCTATTTCAGTGTTATCTATATATAGCACTTCATAGTGGTTGCTCTAGGAATTTATTATACACAAAGAGCTTATAAGACTCTTGATGTTCGCTTGGCATCAGGGAAATCCAAATCAAAACCTCAATGAGATACCACCTCACACCAGTCAGAATGGCTAAAATTAACAAGTCAGGAAATGACAGATGTTGGCAGGGATGCGGAGAAAGGGGAACCCTCCTACACTATTGGTGGGAATGCAAGCTGGTGCAGCCACTCTGGAAAACAGTATGGAGGTTCCTCAAAAAGTTGAAAATAGAGTTACTCTATGACCCAGCAATTACACTATGGGGTATTTACCCCAAAGATTACAAATGTAGTGATCCAGAGGGGTACGTGCACCACAATGTTTATAGTAGCAATGTCCACAATAGCCAAACTATGGAAAGAGCCTAGATGTCCATCAACAGATGAATGGATAAAGAAGATGTGACACACACACACACACACACACACACATAGTGGAATATCAAAAAAGAACAAAATCTTGCCATTTGCAATGACGTGGATGGAACTAGAGGATATTAGGCTAAGCGAAATAAGTCAATCAGAGAAAGACATGTATCATATGATCTCACTGATATGAGGAATTCTTAATCTCAGGAAACAAACTGAGGGTTGCTGGAGTTGGGGGGTGGGAGGGATGGGTGGCTGGGTGATAGACATTGGGGAGGGTACGTGCTATGGTGAGTGCTGTGAATTGTGTAAGACTGATGAATCACAGACCTGTACCTCTGAAACAAATAATACAGTATATGTTTTTTTTGTTTTTTTTTAAAAGATAGTAGGAAGGGAAAAATGAAGGGGGGGAAATGGGAGGGGGAGACGAACCATGAGAGACTATGGACTCTGAGAAATAAACTGAGGGTTCTAGAGGGGAGGCGGGTGGGAAGATGGCCTAGCCTGGTGATGGGTATTAAAGAGGGCATGTACTGAATGGAGCACTGGGTGTTATACACAAACAATGAATCATGGAACACTACATGAAAAAAATAAATAAATAGAGAAAAAAAGATTCTATTGATGTTAAGATTTCACCAGTTTAAGGGAAGTGTACAAACCTTACTTCCTTTTATGTCCCTTACCCCATTTACATACTTTTTACAAATATTTCCCCCTTATATGTGGAGAACCATAGTAGACAATCTTAAAATTTTTGCTTCCACCTTGCAATCCAGGGTGTACAGTGGTTAACTAAAGGTTCTTGAATTAAACAGCCTACTTTGGAGTCCTGGTTATACCTCCTATTATTTTCATGGCATTAGAGATACAACTTAACCTCTCTGTTCCTCAGCTTTCTCAAATGTAAAAGAAATTCAGTATTACAACCTATTTCATCATGTTGCTGCAAAGACAATATGATATATGTAAAGGGCTACATCAACACTTGGCCTGTGTATGTGTTCAATAAATATTTGTTCTTCTTGTTCTGTTGATGGGTTGTTTTAAAGGACCATTCCTTCCCCTTTAGCTGGAAAAAGAGATCCTCACATGGTCATCTACATGACATGAAATGGATCAGTGGAACCAGTGTGGGGCTCCAGAACTTCAAAGTTTCATATGGAATAACAGGGCAATGTACATAAAATATGATGGAAAATTGATGCCTGTCATGCTTGAGTAGCAGGAAGGAGGAAGCTGATTCAGAACAGTGCTTCATCACCTGTAAACAGTCTTTGTATACAGAAGCTCTTCATCAAGTCTCTTTTGAGTAAATTAATAGAAGTCACAGATGAAACAAGAGAGTAAATTATTTCGCTGTATTAGTATTCTGTAGCTGCTGTAACAATTTATTACAAACTTATTGGCTTAAATAATACAAATGTATTGGCTGATAGTTTGGAGGACTAGAAGTTTAAAATGGCCCTCACTGGGCTAGAATCAAGGTGCCAGCTGGGCTATATTTCCATTTGAATTTAAATCCATTTCTTTATGTTTTCCAGTTTGTAGATACCACCTGTATTCCTTAGATTATAGCTCTTCTCCTGAATCTTCCAAGCCAGCAACAGTGGGTTGGGTCTGTCTCACATCACATCCTCCTGACTCCCCTGGCCTCCAGCTTCCACTTTTCAAGAACCCTGTGATTACACTGCCCCCACTTACATGACCCATGATAATTTTCTCATTTCCAGGTCAGCTTATTAGCAATCTTAATTCTATCTACACCCTTAATTCTTCTTTGCCATATAACCTAGCATATTCACAGTTTCTGGGCGCTAGAGCAGGGACATCTTTGGGATACCATTAGTTCACCTGCCTGTTCACTGCCCCAGGGAATTATAGGAGGATGAGCAGCCTATTATAATTATACCCTAATCTTACAAATTTAGTTTTTCTTTGAATTACCTTCTAAGAAACTGCTTCTTGTGGAAGCAAAAGGGCAAGTATTGTGATCCAGTTTCAAAACAGTTTAAGGAAAAGAGAGTGGAATTTTTTTTCTTTTACCTTTTCATATAGCTCCTGATGAGCAAAGTGATCAGACTGTAAATGATAGTCATTATCAAACTAATCAGGGCATCCAGAAAATCACTGACCTACCTTGCAGCCTTAGGCAAGTCAGTTGACACTTCTGTGCCAGTTTTCACATCTGCAGAAAAATAACAAATCCTGCCTTACATAATCACGGTTCCTTCCTATGCATTTATGGGGAGAAATCCCAAAGTATGCAAAGATCAATCAAATATATAGTTGTATAATTAATATTGGCACCCTGTGTTCTTATGGATAAAGATGTGAGGGGGTGGCTCTTTAATACCTTCTCAGTCATACTGCTAGAGAATGCCAGCAAAGGATGCTTTTATTTCAAATTGACTCCAGTTTACTTTAAAGCTAGCAAAATCTTTATTGTATACAATCCTCCCACGCATTCAGCACATTCAGGTAATGTTATGGGCTGAACTGTGTGCTCTCAACATTCATGTGTTAAAGTCCTAACCACCAGTACCTCAGAAAGTTACCTTTTTTTGGAGACAGGGTCTTCGAAGAGGCAATTAAGTTAAAATGAGGCCCATTACACAAAAACAGACACATAGATCAATGGAACAGAATAGAGAACCCAGAAATGGACCCTCAACTCTATGGTCAACTAATCTCTGACAAAGCAGGAAAGAATGTCCAATGGAAAAAAGATTGTCTCTTCAACAAATGTTGGGAAAAATGGACAGCCACATGCAGAAGAATGAAACTGGACCATTCCCTTACACCACACACAAATATAGACTCAAAATGGATGAAAGACCTAAATGTGAGACAGGAATCCATCAAAATCCTAAAGGAGAACACAGGCAGCAACCTCTTTGACCTCAGCTGCAGCAACTTCTTAGAAATATCGCCAAAGGCAGGGAAGCAAGGGCAAAAATGAACTATTGGGACCTCATCAAGATAAAAAGCCTTTGCATAGCAAAGGAAACCATCAACAAAACCAAAAGAACCGACAGAATGGGAGAAGATATTTGCAAATGACATATCAGATAAAGGACTAGTATCCAAAATCTATAAAGAACTTATCAAACTCAACACCCAAAGAATAAATAATCCAATCAAGAAATGGGCAGAAGAAATGAACAGACACTTCTACAAAGAAGACATCCAGATGGCCAACAGACATGAAAAAGTGCTCAATATCGCTCGGCATCAGGGAAATCCAAATCAAAACCTCAATGAGATACCACCCTCACACCAGCCAGAATGGCTAAAATTAACAAGTCAGGGAATGACAGATGTTGGCGAGGATGCAGAGAAAGGGGAACCCTCCTACACTGTTGGTGGGAATGAAGGCTGGTGCAGCCACTCTGGAAAACAGTATGGACGTTCCTCAAAAAGTTGAAAATCGAACTACCCTATGACCGAGCAATTTCACTGCCCCAAAGATACAAATGTAGTGATCCGAAGGGGCACATTCACCCCAATGTTTATAGCAGCAATGTCCACAATAGCCAAACTATGGAAAGAGCCTAGATGTCCATCAACAGATGAATGGATAAAGAAGATGTGGTATATATACACAATGGAATATTATGCAGTCATCAAAAAATGAAATCTTGCCATTTGCAATGACATGGATGAAACTAGAGGGTATTATGCTAAGCGAACTAAGTCAATCAGAGAAAGAGAAGTATCATATGCTCTCACTGGTATGAGGAATTTGAGAAACAAGAAGGAGGATCACAGGGGAAGGGAGGGAAAAATGAAACAAGATGAAACCAGAGAGGGAGACAAACCATAAGAGACTCTTAATCTCAGGAAACAAACTGGGAGTTGCTGGAGTGGAGGGGGATGGGAGGGATGGGGTGGCTGGGTAATGGACCCTGGGGAGGGTATGTGCTATGGTGAGTGCTGTGAATTGTGTAAGACTGATGAATCACAGAACTGTACCCTTGAAACAAATAATACATTATATGTTAATAAAAAAAATTTAAATGAGGCCCATTACCGAGGACCTTAATTTAATATGAATGGTGTCCTTATAAGAAGAGGAAATTTGGACACAGACACTTATAGAAGGAAAACTATGAGAAAACAGCCATCTAGGAGCCTGGAACAGACCCTTCACTCATGGCCTTCAGAAGAAACAAACCTTGCCAATACCTTGGTCTCAGACTTCTACCCTCAAAAATGGTGAGAAAATATCTATGGTTTAAATTACCCACTCTACTGTACATTATTACAGCAGTCTTAGCAAACTAATACAGGTATTAGCAAGGAGGCTGTGGTTAGATTTCACCCACACAGGACAGTGAGCTCTGCATATATTGATGATTATTTCCCTCATGCACCAGACAAAGTAGTGGTGCTCGGACAGTGGTACATTTCATGTAAGTATGCTGTAGTAAGTATGGTGGGGATATTGATTATATTCATAGCCAGCTTCTACTTTGAAGAGGCTTACAATTTAGTATATCGAATCAATGTATTTTTCTCTCTTGCTTTTATCTCAAAATGAAATATGAGAGCTTTCTATTACATATAGTGTGAAACAGTCAGTGTTCATTGAAAGGTTACACACATAAACAACACTAATGGCATCCAGGACACTGAGGAGGGGATGGTTGGTATCATTTCCTGCCACTTACTTTTCTCCTAATATGACAACTAAAATTATTTCTTTAGCAGCTCTATCAATAGCTCCCCTGTAAACAAGGGTCCCATGCCTTCTTGCAAGCATCATTTGTGAAGGACACTTTAAAAAAAGTTATGCATTATTCAACTGGAGCAACTGTTTCTATTTTGGCATATATTAAGTATATCTTCACAAGTTATATCTTAAATATATATATTTAATGTATATTTATATATTTAATATTTATATATTAAATATACATCATATATTTAATTTATATAATGCATATTAAAGAGATACATTCATTACTGCGAAGTGATTTTTACTTTTTTTTATTTTTAAAATTTTAATCCAGAGATGATAGATTTTCCTTTTTTAAGTGTTTGGTGGTAAAGGAACTGTACCCTAAATCAGAATATAATAAGTGCCAAGGAGAGGCAAAGTAAGTTTCAGAAGGTGATGAAGGAAGAAGCAATTTAACAATTTCAGTAGAGATGATTAGGAAGACTTTAGGGGGGATGAGGGGTTAGAACTACATAATACAAACTGACTGAAAGAATATGATAAAAATGAATTGGAACATGTAACCGGAACAGAGGATGTTTAGGATTTGGGTGAACTTAAAAAAAAAAAAAAAAAAGACAAGAATCTAGTTAAAAAAAAGAATAAAATTCAAACTTAATAATTGTTCTTTCTCTTTCCAGCTATAAAAAAAAAAACTTCATAAAGTGTCCACACAAAGCTGATATGAATATTTATGGCAACATTATTCATAATAGCCAAAAAGTGAAAACAGCCTGATGTCCACCAAATGATGAATGGATAAACATAATGTGGTCTGTTCACACACTATTTTTCAGCAATAAAAGGGAATTTTGTACTGATATGTGCTCTAACATGAATGAACCTTGAAAACATTGTGCTAAGTAAAAGAATCCAGTCACAACAGCCCACATATTGTATGACCCTATAGAAATGTGAAGTGTCCAGAATAGGCAAATCTATGGGGAGATAAAAAGTAGATTAGTGGCTGTCAGGATCTGGGGGAAGGGGACACTTGAGGTCATGGCTAAGGCATATAGGATTTGGTTTGAAGGTGACAGAAATGGTGTAAAATTGATTGTGGTGAGGGATGTACAAGCCTGTGAATGTATTAAAATCCATTTAATTGTATACTTGAAATGAGTAAATTTTAAGGTATGTATATTCTGTGAGCCACAAACGGTTCTAGGTGATTGAGAAATTTTAACTCTTTTGAACTTGATTACAACACCGTGATACACATAGTGCTATTATCCCTTTAACACACACAAAAATACATGGATACACAAAATCTTGCTCATTGGCTACACATTAGGAAGTGATGAAATCTGCAGTTGAACCCAGGCAGTCAGCATACAGATTCCATGCTTTTCATTTTTACATTATGCTGTTTCTATCAGGCAGTAATTTTATTTACTCATTTCTGTAACAGCAAGAACCATCTGGTTGCTCAACATCATGTGAAAAATAGCAAATGAATGTGTGCTTTATTGTTCAGAAGGTACAATAGCATTACATATACCAGGCCTTGCTCTGGTCACAATGCAAACCCAAAGGAGCTGTAACATGGAGAATAAAGCATTGCTTTCCCACCTTGCATGTTACTCTTTTAATCAGAGTTTACTGTGTACATCAATGACTTGAAACCAACAACAATAAGCAATCATGCCTACAGCTGTCATCTCCTGGGCTTGCCGGCTCAAAGCAGTGGTTTCTTCCTGTTGACACATACTGCTTAGCTGCTGGCATGACAAGTTGTTTTCTCACTGAAACTCCACTAAAGCACTATTGATTTTGTCTGGATGGCTAAAAAAGAGTCACTATCTGGTTATCATCTCCCTTGCATTGGCCTTGGGACTGTAATTTTCCAACGGAGGCATAATATAACTAAAAATACCTACCCTACACATTAAAAAAAAAGCAAAAAATACTAATAATGCTTTCTTTCTCTTTTATGATTTTTAACCCAGTGAATACAATGAAATAAGCAGCTTTTCTCTTGGGTGCACTTCTTAATGATGAGTTACTCAACTACTTCATAAAGTCCTTCTCAGCCACAGAAATTTCAGTTTCTGGCTAAAGGGGAAAACATTCTACTGAAATATAAATGGAAAACTTCAGAAAGTTAGTGACAGTCACAGTAAATATTTCTACCTTATACTTTCACTTCTCTTTTCTTCACTGCCTTTTTTGAACATGATAAAGTAAGTCCTTTACCTTTTCATACGGATATCTATTTATCTCAAGGAGAGAACAAAATGTGAACTGTCACAATTGAATACAGTCATTCTATACCAGAAGTCACAGTTATTGTGGAAGGGAATTGTACATGGTAGTGGCGATATTATGAGTGTCTTCCTCCCTGAGACACTCCTCAGCAAGATGTCTTTATAATGAGACCTGCAATCCAACATCAGTTATCTTAGATGCCAGCTGAAGAGCAGAAGTGGAAGAGAAAAAGAGGAGAAAAAGCAGCTAGTGAAATGATCCCTAGCACTATCACTGTAAATGCCATATATTGTAACGTTCTGCTTGGCCCCCTCCTTAGCACACCTGTGCATGATCTTGTATAGTCCCTACAGAAACACTGTGAGGTACATTTTATTAACTTCATTTTATAAATGAGAAGACTCATGTTCAGAGAGTTTAAGAAACTTGCTTTGAATTACTCTGAGAGTATGTAATATATGCTAAATTGAACCTAGATCTATCAGATTTAAAACTTGTAACCTTTAAACACTGTGATATAATCCATGACCCTTCTCTGCTAAGTTTCTCCATTCCTAAATTGTAAGGGTTTGTCATTTAGTGACTTTTAAGGTAAGCTTACTCACTGAACAACCAACTAATAAACAAATGAAAACAAGAGAAGACACCCTAAACTCAGATCAGTGATAGGTAAAAAAATGGCAATTGCTAAAGAGAATATGCAATTTTTAGATATACCCCATCATTTCATAGCAGTAGGTGAATGTTTGTAACTTAAGTGTTTTAAGAAAAATAAGGAACTTGACCCAATGTAACCAAGTATTTCTTCAGAATTTTTCTCAATACAGCTCTCCTGATAGAAATTAACAATTGTTCAGATTAACACATGACTTAAACACTGTCTTCCCTAGAGAGGTAATTCTGTAATGATGAACCGCAACAACTACTAATCTAAAGCCTATTACCTACTCCTTGAGGTAGTAGAGGGAGAAAATTGAGATCATGAGCATAGTTTATTTGTTTGTTTTCATTACCCTGTTCAAGACTAAAAAAGAGGGTTTTGTCTATCTGACATGACACCTTTTTTCTGTTATCAGGTCAGAAATCAATAAATAGTAAAAGGATACAAAGTAAATTTTGCCTAACACATACCACTGGCCATATTTTAAGTATACTTTGTGACATTACTATTATAACTTTCAGAAAATAATATTGAAATACATATTTGAAACTAATGACAGCAAATAAAAATGTATTTATTTAAACATGTTTTCACATACTGGGGACTTAAAAATCAATGATATTTCATCATAAAATTCTTATAAAAAATCTAGTGAGAATGAGATTATAATATGGAAAAAAGATAATAGGCAGGGAAAGTATTCTAGCCTATAAATAAACAAGAATGAAATAGAAATACTAGCAATAAACGGAATTAGCCAAGAAAAGTACCATATTATAAATATGCAAACTAATACATAATGATGAAGGGACAAAGGAATATAAAAGGATATAAAGCTGTACAAAACATTCTGAAGTCTTATAACATAACTATAAAAACAGTTTCTTTCTTGAATTTAGATTAAAAAATTCCCATCAAAATAATAGCAAATCAAATTCAACATAAACCATGACCAAGCAGAATTTATTCCAGGTATGCAAGGTTCACTCAATATTCAAAAACCAATTAATATCATTCCCCCCATACCAAGAACTAAGGAAGGAAAGTCATATGGGTATATCAACAAAGAAAAACATTTGACAAAAATCCAATACTCATTCATGATAAAAAGTCTCTGGAAATATGGGGGAAGCACCTAAACTTGATAGAGAAGAGCTTAAAAAAAACCTATAAGCTAACATCATACTTAATGAGGAGAAATAAAAATTCCCCACTAAGACTGGGGCAAGGTAAGAATATCCCTTCTCACCACCCCATTCGACAACGTGTTGGAAATCCTCTTAGTAAAATAAGAAAAGGAAACAAAATATATAGAGAGAGATTTGGAATAAAAAAAAATAAACCATCTTAATGCCTTTGTTCACAGATGATGACCATGAATAGCATAAAAGTCTAAATAAAAGATTTCAGAGAACTG
This sequence comes from Eumetopias jubatus, assembly GCF_037043125.1. NCBI lineage: Eukaryota > Metazoa > Chordata > Mammalia > Carnivora > Otariidae > Eumetopias > Eumetopias jubatus. Next base: position 42,200,434 of record NW_028274815.1, read on the forward strand.
TAATAAATGATTACAGCAAGGTCACAGTATACAAGGTTATTATACAAAAATCAATCACTTTACTATTTGAACTGAAATTTGAAATTTAAAATGTAACACATTTACAGTAGCACCAAAAAATAAAATAGGTATACAACTAATAAAGTTTATGTAGCATTTATATGTGGAAAGTATAAAACTGATAAAAAGAAATCAGAGAAGAGCCAAACAAATGGAGAGATATTCTATGTTCAGGGGTTAGAAAGCTCAATATTGTTAAGATTTCAGTTTTCCCAATTTAATCTATAGATTCAAAGTAATTCTAATCAAATCCTAGAAATCTATTTTCTGGATGTATATAAAGTGATTCTAAATTTATATGAAGAGGCAAAACCCAGAAAAAATAACATAGTACTATAGAAGAAAAAACTTGGAGGACTGACATTACCTGACTTCAAGTTTTACTAAAAAGATACTGTATTCAAGACAGCAAAGTGTTGACAAAAGAACCAAAGAGATCAAGGGAACAGAATAGAGTCCAGAAACAGACTCACTGAAATAAAATTACCTTATTGCTGCAGAGTCACAAACTCTGAGAACTGACAGTCATTTCAAAAACAGTGCTGAAACAACTGGAAATCCACATGCAGAAAAAATAAAGAATTCTAGACAGAAATCCTACAATTCTCACAAAAATAAACTCAAAATGGCTCATATAACTAAATATATCAAAAGACACTATAAAACGTCTAGAATAAAAAACAGGAGAAAATCTATATAACTTGGGATTGGCAATGAGATTTCAGATACAATACTAAAAGCCAATCCATGAAAGAAGAATTGAATGAAATTAGACTGCTTAAAGATTAAAAATGTTCTAGAGAAAAGCACTGTTAAAAGAATCAAAAGACAAACCATAAACTGGGAGGAAATCTTTCAAAATACATATTTGATAAAGGACTTGTTTTCAAAGCACACAAAAAAACTTAAAACTCAATATAAATAAACCAGACTATTAAAAATAGGCAAAAGATTGGGAAAAGCACCTCACTAAAGATACGGAGATGCAAATAAGTATATGAAATAATGCTCATTATAATCTGCCATCAGGAAGCAAATATTAATAAAGTAATCATGAGAAATCACTACATACCTATCAGAACGACTACCCACCCACCCACCCCCTAAATTAGCAATGTCACACTCTGGTGAGAAAGCAAAATAGTAAGAACTTATATTTATTGATGGGGGGAATGAAAAATGGTATAGCCATTCAGGACACAGTTTCTTACAAAGCTTCTGACAAAGATAAACATGACAACCCATGTATATAAAAACTTAGATACAAATATTTATAATAGCTTTATTTATGATCACCAATATCTGGAGTAACCAAGATATCCTTTGATAGCCGAATGGACAAACACACTGATACATCCATACAATGGAATGTTATTCAGTGATAAAAAGAAAAAAAAAAAAAAAGAGCTGTCAAGCCATAAAAAGACACGAAAGAACCTTAAATATTTAGTGATCATTGGGAGAAGGCAGTCTGAAAAACCTACATACTATATGATTTCTATTATTAGACTTTCTGGAAAGTGTACCACTTCAGAGACAGGAAAAGGACCAACTGGTTTCTCCCCTGTGCAAGAATGAATGATACCATGTCGAGATGACTGCACCTTCACTGCCTGGTCCAAGTTAGTGCTCTGCTCCATGAACTGTGAAAGTAGACAGCAAAGTAAACTGTGACAGCTCACAGGACAAAGTGAGAAGCGGTGCCAGGATAATGACCTGCACTCTCTAGCGGAAACAGAACTATGTCCTTGTGATGTACTTATTTATATCTCAACCGTATGGACACTGGCCAGATTGCATTCTTCTGGAAGGCAGAAGAGAATCGCAGAGAGGATTGCAGATACGAGGAGACAGCAAAGAATGTGGAGGAGGCATGTGCTTTCAGGGAATAACTTACTCTAATAAGAGTGGAAGTCCTGTTGACCCTGCCCGCTGCAGCAGCTCCGGAGATGGAGGAGGAGTAGCAGATGAGAACACGGACGTACAGTCTAGAAGGTGTGTCCAAGAATGAGTAGCTTTGTTCTCTAATTTGTTTCCCCCTTTGTTGATAACACACTGCCTCTGAAAAATATGGATGTATTAAAAAAAACAAAAACAAACCCAGGGATTGAGCGGATAGGGGAAGGGACAAATAAAGCACAGAGAATTGTTTGCACAGTAACATTTTTTCTCTGTCATACTGTAATGGTGGATACAAGACATGAGGCATGTGTCAAAAAAACATAAAAAGGGTCACCTGGGTGGCTCAGTCGGTCAAGCGTCTGCCTTTGGCTTGGGTCATGATCCCGGGGTCCTGGGATCGAGCCCCGCATCAGGCTGCCTGTCAGTGGAGCGTCTGCTTCTCCCTCTCCCCTTGCTCATGCGTTCTCACTCTCTCTCTCCCAATAAATAAATAAAATCTTAAAAAAAAAACACATAAAAACTCTTCACAAAGAGTGAACTGAATGTATGCAAGTTAAAAAAAAATATTTAGGAGCTAGAAGGGACCCAGGAAGGAATGCAGACTGTAATAGGAGAATCTAAATGCATGATAAGTGCACGAACACACGTCACTGAAGGGGATGGAGGGAAGAAATGGTGACCCGAGTATCTATAGAAAGGAGTGAAGTCTGTAAAACTAAAGGGAAAAGGAACTAAACCCAGATGTATTTTACTCTCGTTGATAAAACTATTCCCCTTCGGGGTATGGTAGATACTACCATATATACATACCGGCATGAAATAATGAAATCAATAGATGGCAGATGGCAAAAACCAATGTCCCACTGGTGGAGTAGAACTTACAGATAAATAAGAGGAGGATGCAATGATCCATGGGTAATGGGTCAAGTATGGAGACATTCGTGTGAACTCATGTTTAGCTTATAATAGGTACAGATAGCTACATAATGAATTATTTCTAGACAGGCTTATATACACAGGTTGATAAAAACACATATTTTTTGCTCTGTCAACTGGGAGATGCTAAAGAACTAACACTCTAGTAGCAACAAGCAACTGTAGCACCCATATCTTGGTTTTTAACACCATTCTTAAATGACAAGAACCTGGGCTCCTTGGAGAAATAGCTGTTTCTAGTAATATGGCAGGAAACATATAAGATAAACCTGAAGTGTCTTGAAGAATCAGAAAGTGAGGAAGTACTCAACACCCCGATCACACACACACCCATTGATGGGGGTATGTCAAAATAGTGCAGGAGTCAACTAAAATAGCTCCCACTAACCAAATTTGAAACAATTTAAGCAACAAAATAGAATATTCTTGGATTATTACCCAAAGTATAAAATAAATATCTATGTGTTCATTTTAACTTAAATAAATGATTGAGCAAATTAATAGAGAAGAGACAAGTCTCCCATGTTGATGGATTTTAAATAACACTCAGATGTTAGCTGCATATTCTGACTTCGTTCCAAAGTGTACAGTATGGTAAAGGTAGAAAGGGAGAGAAAGGGCATTTTGCAGTGAAGTGAACCTGACAAACACTAACAAAGACAGGTTAAAATCATGTTGATTGCATGTACACTTCATATGATGGGATGAAAATGACATTTTACCTCTATGGTCTTCCTCCCAGTAATCCATAACCACAGTATTATCATGAGAAAAACATCAGAAAAATTCTAGTAGTGGGCCATCCTTCAAAATACTTGACTAGTAGTCCTTAAAACTGTCATGGTCATAAAAAACAAAGAAAGTCAGAGTAAAGTCTGCGGAGAGTCTGCTTCTCTTACTTTAGGCTAAGAGTGGCCTAAAGACACATGCCAACTAAATGTAGCATGGCATCTTGGGTGAGATACCGGAATAGAAAAAGGACATTAAGTAAAAACAAAGGAAATCTAAACAGACAGTGGACTTTCATTAATATTTTGTTTTAAAAAAGCAAAGTTGGTGGGGTGCCTGGCTGGCTCATTTGGTAGAGCATCCAACTCTTGATCTCAGGGTCGTGAGTTCAAGCCCCACATTGGGTTTGGAGCCGACTGGGGGAAAAAAAAAAAAAGCTAAGTTGACTCCATTAAAAAATTCAGAAGTGTGACAGTATTAACAAAATAAAAAATGTCAAAGCCACAAAATGGGAGAAAATATCAAACAATTACATATATGTGTGTGTATATATATATATATATATATCTTAGGTGTATTATATATAACTATCTGACTAGATAGATATCTGACAAAGGGCTTGTATATGTAACATATTTTAAAATTACATTGCAAATTTAATAATAAAAACCACACAACAAAAAGTGAGCTTTATATTTTTACAGATAATTTCAAAAGAATACATATAAATCGTGAATGAGTACTGGGAAATACTCTCAACATGATTAGTAATCAGGAAAATGCAAATGACTAGAGTGCAGAAAGTACTGTTCGGACACAAGAAGATGTCAGAGACAGAAAACCAGGAAGAAGGAATTGGAAATAATCCCTTACCAATGAGTCCTGTCACAGGACATCACTGCACGTATAGGAGCTTCAGATTTCTCATCTACAAATTAAAGAATTGAGCAGGATTATCCCTGAAGTCACTTTTAGTATTTTGAATATTTCTAATAGTTTATTTTAAACAAGAAAGATAAATAAGTTGCATGTTTTTCTTCCTTTTTTTTCCCTCCTGATAGCTGTATTAATTCAGTTTCTTTGGATAATTTCTGCAAAGTGGTAAATTATCAGAATAGAACAACGCATCAAAAATTTAAGCACTTTTTGTTTGCAATTTGTAGTGTGATCAAAGTGTTATTACCTTCAAAACAATTTTATCAATATGTGGCAGGGATACGGCCTTTAATTTTCTAACTGACTACTATAATGCCACTGTTATTAAACTAAACATTGCAAACTGGCAAATATATAACCTGAATGTTACTATAACTTAAAATTTTGCTTAAAATACATCCCAGAAAGTTAAATTCACCTCTAACTGGGCCCTGGGGCAATGACTGATTTAACTATAAATTTTACAGTGAAGATACAAAACTCTGGAATTGCTATTTTGTAATAAAAACACTGACGGAACTTTTAAACTTCATTTCTCTATCCGTGTTGTTATGAAATTACAAGTTCCAGTCAATATCTTAAAGTTTGGGTAGTAAAAAGAACTTCCTAAGGTTATATTAGTGACCAATGCATATCAACGAGATAGAATGTCTTTAATCTCTGTGCACCGGAATTGTTCCTCCCGGAACAGAGCTGCGGATACTGAAGCTGCTCCTGAACAGCCTGGAGGGAATAAAAAACTCTTCGCATTTAAGTTGTTTTATGACACCAACATCACCTATATGAAGCATAAACAAATATAAATGTACACAAAAGCCGCTTTCCAAACATCTGTTCACGAAGACGTGAGATACTTATAGTGAAACTCCATTCTATTTTTTTCAAGATACACAAATAGGTTTTAACACATTAAATCCGCATCATTTGCTTATTATCCATTCTGAGAAGCTGAGTCCATTTCCAAAGGAAGCACAGCTTTGCCATGTCACGTTGTATTTTACTGTAAAAGGTTGTGGGGTATGATAGAGGCTAAAGCATACAGATCAGCTAACCAGGGAGCACTGGGAATATTAAATACACAAAAAAGCTAAGGTAGGCTAGGTAGGTTAACAGTGGTAAAAAGTAATATCCATAGACTGGTTACAAGGCTAAAAGAATTCAGGAAATGTTTATTTTTTTCATTTCTATCTCACAATCCCATGAGGTATGTTCTGCTGAAATCCCACTATACAGATGTAGTAGACTGACTTAAGATGCCTCTTGAGGATCCCCATGCCCGAGATTGACAACCTTGTGTTATCCCCTCCCCCTGAGAGTGGAGTGGATCTCAAAACTTATTTCTAATAAATAGGATATGGAAAAGTGATGAGATGTCACTGCCATGATTATCTTATCAAAGACTGTGGCTTCTATCCCACTCATACTCTCTATTGGCTCCTTGGACTGTACACTTGGATGAAATAAACAGTCACGTAGAAGACGAAGCCCAGATTGGAGAGAACTGAGGAAGCTGCTGGCTGACAGCCTACAAGGAAGGCCCTCTATCCCAGACTGCAGGGACCTGAATCCTGTCAACAGCTCTGTGAGTAAGATCGGAAGAAGATCCTTTCCCACCTGAGATTCCAGATAAGACCGCAGAACTTTGTGCCCTTTGTGAGAGGCAGTAAAGCAGAGGACACAGTCTGTGCTTCCATTCCTGACCTTCAGAAAATGCCCTAAGAAATTAGATAACTGTCAGTTGTGGCTGATGGGAGACTAACTAACCTCTAGATATACCTACCTAATCTGATGGATCCAAATCATGAAGAGAACTAAAGAAAAACACAGGCTGAAGTGGTCTAGGCTTTTAATCAATCAAGATTTTGCACAGTATCTCCTGCACCAAAGTGAGTATGGACTGTCTATTTGAAGTAAAGAAGGTGAGATGACAGGTAAATGCCACTTGGGAGGGGGAGAGGAAATAGAGATAAGTCAGTGGAAGTACCAGAAGTTTTATACTTGAAATTGTTATAACTACTACTTTAATTCAGATAATCCATTTAGAAACTATTTAGAAGTATCTGGTGATCTTTTTATGTATTTTTCTCTCTCATAGTGTTGAGTAAATTGTCTGAGAATATGTTATTTTCTTAAAAATAAATCTCTAAAAGAAATGGAGTCTATCAATACCTTAGCCAGTGGTGCACCAGTAAAAACTGAGCACTTTCTGTGCCACTGCCTACCAAGTGGAAGTATAATGGACTGCAAGTAGTTCCCAGAATCTTGCAGCAAAATAAGTCATTCCTAAATTGATACCATTTGGCATCACTCCACACGTTCAGTCCATTGTTTTGTTTACTTTTGAACTATCTATGGTTTCTATTCCAACTTTTGCATCATGCCTCCTCTAACACGTTCCTATTTTTTAATATTTTTATTAATATTTCATATTTTTATTTACATTAGTTGGAATACAGTATGATATTAATTTTAGGAATTAATTTCAGGAATAGAATTTAGTGATTCACTTACATATAACACCCATTGCCCTCCTTAATTCCCATCACCCATTTGTCTTCTAACTTCAGTGTTTCATTTTCTTTTTTGGCCTGCCATCATTCAGTTCCATGACAAAAGCTCTAGTTTAGCCTCAGACCCTGCTTCCTGAATCTCTCCACTGAGACTGTCACAACCCTCCTGAGATTTAGATGCTCCACATCCAGGGTGCTGGATATGATGCCCACCCTGGTCAGAAGTATTAAAGAAAACCATTAGAGAGCAACATTAAGAAGACAGCATCCTCTTTGAATGTGGAGTGTCTCCTCCCTGTGTCTCATTGTAGGTAGTGGTGATCAGCACGAAATGTCATCCAGGCTGGCTTTAGCAGCTGTGTTACATCCCAAGTAGAGTCTGGTATACTCTGATCCTACCTTCCTGCTTTGAAATCTACTTTCCTCCATTTATCTCTTTTCCTCCATTTATCTCGAGACTTAGAGCTGTTTCCTATAAAATGGGAATAACCACCCCTATAGGACTGACTGCAGGACAAAGTGAAGACACAGTATCTTTCACAAGAATTTGTCTGTGTTTCTAATTAGGTTGAAAGACACTAATTTATTATTTATTTATTTAGTGCCTCCTCCCACACTCCCTTTACCTCATACCAATGTGAATATATCTGAACATCATGGATACTAAGTAACCTCTAGATATACCTACCTAATCTGATGGATCTAATGTAAAATTCAAGAGATAATGATAAACTGCACTACACATTGCTAAAACAACAAACATTTAACTTCTTGTTATAATTACTTGGTTAAGTTTTTTTGTTATTACATTGTTTTGTTTTCAATGTACTGGTTTTGGCTTCTTAGTTATATACAATTGTTTGGCATCTGAGAGAATATTCACTGGTGTTAGGGAACAGCTGATGTCACAAGTGAATTTAGTTCAATATTTGAAAACATCTTCCAGAAAGCAGCTAAGTTCCGTTGTAAAAAATACTGTGTTCATATAGATAAGGAAGAGTTGTTTTATGAAAGAACCGAAGTCTTTTTCTATTGATAAGCATGCCCTCAGGAGATTTGATCCTAAATACAATGGTTTTCCGCATAGACTACCCAAGAGCCTTCAGGAAAGTTGTGTTATGCAGGATTGCAACGATGCATGAATGGTTGGGAATTAGAAAAGAAAATGGAACTTTGATTCTTTTTTAGAATTCAGAACTGCTTTGAAGCTTTCCCTGCCTCTCCTGATTTTAAACCTGAAGTCATGAAAATAAAATTTAGCTTATTCTATTTCTATACACTATACACGAGGTATTCTGAAACTTTTAAATGTGTTTTTTTCTCTAAAGAAAACAATACTAAAAGTTTACAACATTATACCGCAGCATGAATTAACAGTCCATAGAGGCATTATGTAAGTCAGTGTTAATAAATGTAGCATCAAATATTTATAACTGTTGAAGTAGTATCTTATAAAAAGCTTATTTTTCTTTTCTTTATCATGGAAATCTGTTTTTCCTAATTTTTGAGATGCCAAAAGCAGAAAAGTCCTATCAGATACTGTTAATATGGGTCAGTCTAACCAGAATTGATCAGAGTGTAACCTACTAGGATTCTAAGACATCACTGTAATATATCATAGGGAACAGTTAATTCCACCTTTCCATGGCAATTCCTCACAAAATTGTAAAATGTAAATTAGTCTGTCTCCCTCACGTAACTATAAAAGGAAAAATAAATGAATGTAAAACAATGGTAAAAAAGCACACCCACATTAACACACACACAGTCACCTACTTAATCCATTTCTGTATAGTGTGGTTTCTTGCACACATACACTTTGCAGAATCTGTTGTCAGTAGTTGCAGGTACCTGCTATTTTGACTTTGAATAATGTCTAACATAGTATTCACTTGAAACTAGAGATTTGTTTAATTTTCTAAAATCTTAACTTTTTAGTAATACGACTCTCATGGATTTGTCTGCTTCTGACAGTTTCAAAAAAGATCAATATTATTAAAAAGTAGGAACTGTTTTGCCAACATAGGATTTAGGAGGAAAATGCATATATGGAACCAGACTTTCTAATTATATTTATGTAAGTTCCTCTATTTTTATGCTACCAGATTATGAATAATGCTTGTGGGTAGATGCTGTCAACCAAATATACCTACTCTCTTCATCTCAATAAAACCATAGATTTCTTCATGTCTTGTCTCTTCACAGAGAAGATTTATGCTTCAGAGTTAGGTTCTGATAGGTCTAAACTTAGTACAGTGGTCAAGTTCACATTTCCCCTGATGGTTCAGGCATGGAAATATGATAGAGTTTGGACCAAAAGGATATAGAAATAAGAGTTTGGGAGGGGGGTTTCTCTGAAAGGTTTCTACTCTGATCAGTAGCATACAAGCAATACTCAGGGACAGTAAGTTTCTCTTATTCTGCTTTACATTATCACGTCTGTATATGATTCCTGGTACTGTGACAGCCACTTTTCTTTCATATTGGAAAATAGCATGAGGATGACAGAGCTGTAAGCTGAAAAGAAACCAGATGAACTTGGAGATGATTTACATAAAATAATAAAGTGAGAGTTCTAGCATGAACAATCAGATCCTAGCAGCCCAGAATAAGAAGTTAGAAGGCTGTGAAAAAGAAAATAGGATTATTAACATTCACGCTTTAAATTTAGAATGTTTCTAGCAAATTTTTTTTTTTTTTTTTTAGAAGGAGGGTTGCGGGGGGCAGGGGAGAGAATCTTAAGCAGGCCTCATGGCCAGTCTTTTACTTTTTAATGTCTAATCTTCCCACATTCTTTCCCCAACATCTCCCCTATGCCATTGCACATTGTATCTTATTTAGTATTTAAATTGAAAAAAAAATTGTATTTTCAAGCATTCAATCTCCTCTCTTCTCTATCCACCTTTATTTTCAATGTATAATTAGATACTGTATAATTCAGCTACTCCAGAAGCCATTTTCTATGAAATATGTCACATGGACATCTCTGAGTGTAGTTTCTCAGATGAGTATATTGTTTTAATAAGAGACATCCCTGCCTGCCTTTGATTCCCTATGTGCCTCTGGCTATACAACACATAGACTCCACATTCCTTTTGTCATTCCGAGAAGACACAGATAGCTGAGTACTGGGGATTGCTTATGAGTAACTGTTAACATTCTTGTCCTATTAGTATGCCCTAAGAAGGGCTTTGTAGAAGGAGTCCTGTGGTGAGAGGGAATCATGTGATCTAATCAGCTTTTGCTTATGGGTCAGGTGAGACTCCTCTCTCAAGGAAGTCATGCAAATTGTGCATTATTTAAGTATATGTTAATTTTCAGTAAAAAAAGGAAAACTCAAATATTTGAGTCTCTTCTATAAAGATAAATTTGGGGTAATACTGAACCACAAATATTTCCTATCTCCCAAATCTTTTCTATCTTGCAAATTACCCTATTCTGCCATTATCAGTTACCCCTTGGAATAAATCTAATCAAGGGCAATTTTAATTTAGTTCAGTGATTACAATTTCAGCTACTGGCCTTACATATCTCCATCAGGGTTTGCTTCTAAACCTCATCTCCTTTCAATTCCATTCTACCTTTATAGGTTTCCCCTGTACCCTGTACTCACTGACAAGAGAGTTTTATCTCAAATACTGATTGAGGAAACACTGAAGGAAACAAGATGTTTTCTGACTGCTTCCTTTCCCTCTCGTGCCAGCACCAGTTTTTGATTCCCACACCCAATGTAGTTTCTTGTTCTGTTGGAAATTATCTGCCTGTGCCCTAGCCAGCCCTCAGTCTGGATAGCAATGAGCGCTGTTTAAATTTTTGTGGTGAAGCTGGTGGTCTTTGAGCCGCACCTGGACACATACTCATAGTTTCTGAAGTCAGGAATTCTACAGGAGCACAGTAACCACCCCTCCTCTCTTGGGTTGTGTATACTTCAGAACATCTCAACTGGGTCCCTTTACCTGTTAGGAAGTCCTTCACTAGGAGGGATTGATAGCAACCATGACATTTTTTCCTATTTTCTACAGAATTCCCTAGACACACAAGGAATAAGGAGTCCTTTACACATGAAACTTGGAGCCTTTGGAAAACTTTATGCTTTTCCCAATTCAGTAATTACTGCCTTCATCCCATAGCTCTTTACTTAATAGCCAGTGGTACCAGAGTCTAACTGCATGTTTTCACACTCAGCTAACTCTAGTTGGGGGGAAAGCCCTCCTTTATAAGGACACTAATTCCACCCATGTGGGTTCTACCCTCATGACCTCGTCACCATCCAAAGGCCCTACCTCCTATCAGTACCACTTTGGGGGTGAAGTTTCCAACAAACAAATTTGGGATGGGGAAAGACCTAAAAATTCAGACCATCCTATCTAGTTCTTCAAGAATCAGTTTAGTTGTCATCTCTAGAAGAACTTTTCTCAGTCTAGATGTTCCCTGTGCATATGACCATGTTGCATTATGCATATGTCCCTGTTCTTACTATATCCTGCATTTTCTCCCCACTAAACTGGGAACTCTTTGATGGTAGGACCGCTGATATATTTATCCTATTATCTAAACGCCTCAAGTAACTGTGACACTTCGGTGTCTATGACAGTATTTTAGAATACTTACTCTCTCATCTGAGTTCTGTTGGCTCACTTAGTAATCCTGCTGAACATCTTCCTAGTTCTTTTTCCACCTTCCTTCACCTGGTGCCTGTAGGAAGCACAATTATCCCCCCATACTTGAGAGAAATTCTTCCCCAACCCCTACACAAAATGAACCATAGTACCTCCTCTCCATTTACAATCAGTGAGACTATTACATCCAATTGCTCCAAGGTTTCCTCTTTTTACAGCAAATGAGGTACCTTGGAAAGCTTAGGATTCCAACTTTCCGTAGATTAGTAAAAATCTCTCCTTCTTACATGACCCTCTGTATATTCCTTTCCTCTGATTTTGACCCTCAAATTCAGCTCTTCTAAATTAGGAGCCCCACTTCAGTCATATCAAGATGAAATTTCCCCCCTATAATATCGAGGTATTTGTTACCATGTTACCCTCTGGAAATATAACAAAGAGAAAGACTCTTTGGGAAGACAATTGGTCAATTATTTTAAGACAGAAAATATGTATCTTGGAATCTCTTCCAGAAGTAAAACATTCCTACTTTCCTTCAATATTCATTTTAAGAGATACATGATTCACTTTTTTGTATGTGTGTGGAAGCCTTCTCTGATCTCCTTGAGATAAATCCCCCTAGTAGAGGCCTGCATAATATGTATTTTTTATTCCTACCCTTTGACACAATGTAATTGAACTTTTAGTTATGGAACTTTCTGATTAATGACTCTTCTATCATTACACTATAAACTCCAAGAAAGCTGGGGTTATTGTAAATGATAGCTTAGCATATAATGTGATACAATACTGGTTGTACAAAATTAAATAACTATGGCCTCAATGAAAGAGAATTAATGTTTTGAATTTTATGCTATTCTCAAAATAAATCTCCAGCCTCTCTGTGCTCCCCTTAAAGGATGGTACCCATTAAACATGTTAAAATGGAAGTGACATGGCCAGTACAAAGTGCAACATGAGCCTCTTTCCTTGTAAGAATACCTATTTACTGGTAGCTAAACCATACCATGCAGTGAGCTTACTCCCAACCATATCTCATATTTATGTGATTCTACTTTTGTTTTTTTCCCTTGGCCCAATATGCCGTTTCACCAAGATTTTGTCCTCATTGGGATATTAACTTTCATTCTCATGGATTCAAGTCACAGTAGCTGATGATTCCCACCAGTCCTTACCATGTTTCTGATCTTCAGAACTATACATATCAGTCATACCAAATATATTTAAATTTTTTATTTGTGTAAGTAAAGAGTCCTGAATTATACTTCTTTTAAAAATTGGCTATAATTGTTTTTGTGTGTTCTGGCTTATTTTACCATGTCATTGTCTATTATGGACAGAACTGGGTCCTTCCCCCACCCCCACAAATTCATATGTTGAAGTCCAAACACCAGGTAAGTACCTCAAAGTATGACTTTATTTTGAGATAGGGGCCTTTAAAGAAGTAATATAGTCAAAATGAACACTCTTCACTAATTCAATCTGACTGATGTCCTTATAAGAGGAAATTAAGACATGCAGAGAGATTCCAAGGGCATTCCTGCACAGAGGGAATACTGGGAAGAAGCAACAAGAGAATGGCCCTCTGCAAGCCAAGGAAAGAGACCTCAGAGAAAATACCCTAGTAAATACTTTGATTTTGGGCTTTCAGCCCACAGAACTGTGAGAAAAAAATCACTGTTGTTGAAGCCACCTATATTTTGGTATGGTGTTATGGCAGTCCTAGAAAACTAACACCTTGTCCATCTGCTAACTCAGAAAGAAACCCAAAGGTTCTCTCCAATTATTTAGTTATTTCTTCATCTACTTCATCTCATTAGCCACAAAGTACTCCTTATTCCACCACACAAAGCCTTTGGGCTCTGCCTGTCTCTGTGCCCCCATGTCATGTTTTACTTGAATTACCAAGACACAGCTCATCCCAACTATTTCGCAGAAGATATTCCCAATACAACTATCCCTCAACCCTAGGTCATCTTTCAAAACTTCACTAATAATCATTTTTGTAAAATGGAACTTTTCTTTTTTTTAACACAATGACTATATTTATTATTTTATCACTACATTAGAAATGAAAATAAACTGAGAAGTTGCAAATGCATGCCACTTCATAAATATTGTGGAACAAGAGATACATCCACTGTAGAAAGTTAAAAGTGGCTTAACTTTTGGGGATGCAAAGACTACACAAACAAAGGTCATCAATGGTAATATTATTGACCACACCTGCCAGATGGAATGTATGTATCAATGGAAAATTTTAAAAAGGGACCATTGGCTGGGAATACAGGTGGGAAGAAATCAGAAGATGCCTAAAATCTCTACAAACACATAGGTTTATAAAAAACAAGCCCCAAACTAAGACACTTAAGCAATGTTGAAATTTGATGTTGGGAGGAGATCCCCATTTTACGATGTTTGAACACACTCTTTCTCTTGTTGGATAGTTTCCTGTGAAGGGAGAGTATTTTTTTCTTCAGTATTGGTTTTCTTCAGTTTTGACCTGTCAAACTTCTCCACTTCAGACAAGTCTGGCTTATCACTCATCTTGACTAAAAGAAAGACTGATGGCTTGAAGACGGGTGGAAGGCCAACAGTTGGACCAACGCCACTCCACACACAGGACGACGTTAGCCTTCCCGCGCGGAACCCTTAAAATGGAACTTTTCGATCCTTCCCCCACTTAAAAGTTTTAATCAGTAATATTTTATTTTAAAAATCTCCTTTGACTATTTTCTCATTTATCAGAGAAAGAAAATTGGTCCCAGTCTTTTTTGAAGTCTCATCTTCTGCCCCTTTCAAGCTCCTTCTCACATCAGACTCCAATTTTAGAAACTGCCCATTGCACAAAGGTCCCCAAAATGTCACACTTCATGTGACCAAGGTTTTGCTCACACCTTCTGTCATAGTTTGATTCCCCTAGAAATGCCACTATATATGTTTTATAGTTTCCTGCTCTTTAGCTAATTGGGCTTTTGCTTCATGGCTTTCCATAAAAAGTTCCATATTTCTTTTATAGAATACTCAGTTCTCTGAGATGTAACTGTTCTTGCATACCTTTCTCTACAACTAATCTCTGAGCTCCTAAGAAACAGGACACAGCGTTGTTCTTTGTTATTTTCTCAGATCCCTAATATAGTAGCTGTAGGATGGAGTTAACTTAAATATCTTATCCAACAAAGAAAATAGGAACAAAAATTATATTGAGTAAAATGATTTTCTCAGAGTACTCACATTGGTGGGAAGTGGACATTTCATTTTTTTATTTTAATAGGTTGGCATGGATTTGTTTTTATTTTAAAGATTTTATTTATTTGACAGAGAGAGAGCACAAGTAGGCAGAGCAGCTGGCAGAGGGAGAGGGAGAAGCAGGTTCCCTGCTGAGTAGGGAGCCCAACGCAGGGCTCGACCCCATGACACTGGGATCATGACCTGAGCTGAAGGCAGCCGATTAACCGACTGAGCCACCCAGGTGCCCCAGAAGTGGGCATTTTAACTCCTGGCCCTTTATTACCAATGGCAGGCTGGGTTCAAACATTATATTAAGCAATACTAAAGAGCTGTACAAAGGATGAGTAATATAATTGGTCCAATTATATTTATTATCATGTAGTTCTTTGTTTAAAAACTTTCCAATATGCTATGGTTGAAAACTGTTCACAGCACACAGAAAGTAAAGCCAGCTGTGTGCAAGCCCTCACAGACAGGAACTGTGTTGCTCAATGCCAGCCGCAATGACACTGCAAAGCAATACAATCTCAAAAATTTCAGTGGCTTGCAACAAGTTATGTAAGTGTCTGCGGGTTTCACATGGTGGCTCTTCTCCAGGTTGTACATCAAGGTGAGGGTTAATGAAAATGTCTTTCATTCTGGATCTAGGCTAAAGCAAAGGTCCTTTCATATTCCAGTAGTCCACTCAAGTCACATGGTCAAACCAGAATCAATACAATCTAACACAAGGGCTCTGACATTCACAGTGCATTGAAAAATGGTAATATGCCTGCACTCCTAGTTTCACTGTAATTGGGCCTGAAGGCTTCCTAATGCACAGCCTTTCACCATAAATATAGTTAAAATATTATTAAGCTGTGTGAATTAAAAACAAGAAGAAAAAGAAATACATTGCTTTTTTCTGGTTAAATTCTTTAACTTAGGAAACCTAAGGAGAAAGTCTAATAAAACTTGAGGTTGATGAACTGTGCATAACACTGTATGTATTACTAACGTTTGGTGAGGAGTAAGAATATGGCAGGTTTTACTCATACATAGCTTGAAGAATTTGACTTTTTAACTAGTCAGAATTATCTTGACAGCAATGGTCCACATACAAGAATTGTGTTTCTGCATACAGAGAGCCATGTCTATAACAAAATGAACACATCATCACAATACTTCTTTGTGCAGGGAACATAATTAAAAATATACACAAATCAGGGGCACCTGGGCAGCTCTGTGTTTTAACCATTCAACTCTTGATTTCAGCTCAGGTCATGATCTCAGGGTACTGAGATGGAGCCCCACCAATCTTGAGATTCTCTCTCTCCCTTTCCTTCTGCCCCTCCCCCAACTCACTCACTCTCTCAAAAAAAAAAATACATACAAATCAACTTTTATTTAAATAAGGGAAAGAGCTTATAGCACTAAACCAAACATTACATCTTGCTAATATGTTATTTTTTCCACACTATTGTAAAATCAAATGAGACGTGTTGTTTGTAGTCAAAACCTTAGCCCACATACCAAATCAGTTAGGAAATGGAGGCTGGCCCGAGCCACCTTGCAAATGGAATCCCATGTCTGCACTAAGCACATGACTTGCACTTTAGTATACTGGAAAATGAATTTTAATGATCAGAAATACCTCATTAGGTATTATTCAAAATGTCAGATATTGTGTGATTTTTCCAGAGGTAAATTGATTACATTAGTCTGAATATGAACCATAAAAATCATTTATAATGACTA
Organism: Eumetopias jubatus; assembly: GCF_037043125.1. Classification (NCBI taxonomy): domain Eukaryota; kingdom Metazoa; phylum Chordata; class Mammalia; order Carnivora; family Otariidae; genus Eumetopias; species Eumetopias jubatus. The sequence continues at coordinate 42,217,091 of NW_028274815.1, forward strand.
TTTTTTGTTTATGTAATCTTTGATATTTTCTTAAGATGAACAGTATCTAAAATACTGAGAAAACAGCCCAACATTTAGATATACGGCCCATTTCAGTAAGTCATATAAAGGAGTAGAAGCAGCAAAATGACTTTTTAAAATTGCTTTAAAATATGGAAGTTCTTATGAATATTATGTTCATTCTGATCTTGTATAGAATTGCACAAGTCTATGGAATCTGCACAAATCTAAACAGAGTAATGCAATCCAAGAAATGTTTTGTAAGAAAATGTGTCAATTACACAGGAGGAAGATCAATACTATGGAGCTATATAGCAGATCATTTTTTTCCTATTTATAAATTTAAAAATGTTTCAAATAGGAGCAACAGAGTAGACTGACAGAGATATGTACTTTTAAAGATGGGAATTTGTTCAAATAAGCCCCTGGAGTGTTAGCAAATAATTATTTTACTTAATATGGCTTATTTTATTGATGTTCATAAAATTGCTCTTGCTCTTCCTTAAAGATCACCTCTGTGCTAATTAATTTGGTGGCTCAATTCACCAAATGATATTATTCAATTTTGGGTCTGATTTGGATTATTGAGGGAAATGAAGTGAAAGGGAAGTTGAAAGCAATAGGAAAAAATTGGCTTCATGCAACAACTAGGAGCACATTAGGGGGGAGAATTGTTAAGTACTGCCACTAAGAATGTTTAAAAATAAATACAAAGAAATTTAAGTTTTTAGAATTAAAAAAATAAGATATTGGAACTGATTATTTGATAGAACAAGAGAGAGGGAGACAGAATTTTAAGTTTTATAAACATGGTGATTTAAAGGAGAAAGATGAAATGTGGATAGAGTCAAGTTATTCAGGAATAAAAAGAAAAGAGTGGGGCGCCTGGGTGGCCCAGTCAGTTAAGCATCTGCCTTTGGCTCAGGTCATGATCTCGGGGTCCCGGGATCCAGCCCTGCATCGGGCTCCCTGCTCAATGCAGAGCCTGTTTCTCCGTCCTCTCCCCACTTGTGCTCTCTCTCGCTATCTCTGTCTCTCTCTCTCAAATAAATAAATAAAATCTTAAAAAAAAAAAAGAAAGAAAAAAGAAAAAGGGGCACCTGGGTGGCTCAGTTGTTGACCACCTGCCTTCGGCTCAGGTCATGATCCCAGGGTCCTGGGATCGAGCCCCGCATCGGGCTCCCCACAAGCCTGCTTCTCCTTCTTCCACTCCCCCTGCTTGTGTTCCCTCTCTCACTGTGTCTCTCTCTGTCAAATAAATAAATAAAATATTTAAAGAAAAAAAGAAAACAGAAAGGAAGGAAAACATATGAAGTTACAGATACAGAGAAAAATAGAGAAGGCAGGAAGGAAGGCAAAACCAGTCCAAGGGTGCTGGGAGGGTGCTGGCTTGCTACTGGACTGAGGCAAATATATGGGAATGAGATTTTTGTCACTTTTACCTCTTAACCTGGGCTACTATAATATTATAGTGGTAAAACTTTGCCTATGATCTTTGAACTTTGAAATTATGTATAACCCAAAGCCATTTTCCTATTTCAGTAACTTTAGAAGTTCATGTTCTTGTACAAGTTATTTCAGTAACTTGAAACATAATTTCGTGAGATTTTAGATGTTCTGTATAAACAAAAATTATTTTTTGCATGTTGGACCTTTAAAACTCTGTCCATTGGTAAAGTTAGAGAAATGACACTTGGCTTACTTATAAAACCTTCCTTGTAACCTTGTAATTTTGCTGGAAAGTTAACATCACCTACACTTACTTGTCCTTAGATGTGAATAAAACTTCCCCAAAGAACATTTGAGATGAGAGGCTCTACACCCTAGCCTGGATTCTTTCCAGCTCCTCTGAGCAGATCATGGGAAGAAATTGTGTTTGGGGGGCGTTGATCTGAATGCATCAAACTCACTGGATAATATGTGGATTCTGTTTCCCGTTAACCTGCCTATGTTTCCTGGGATCTTTATCACTGAAGTCACTGACATAATCTGCTCATGGTAGTTGTTCTTAATTTTTTTGGTTTTGTATTTTTGAGCAGAGGCTACAGTAATTCTATCCACAGAAATTTTCAAAGTCAGCATAGAAAAATGCCCAACCCACAGGCTTAGGTATACTTCATGTTTTAATTTAATCCTGATATCCCACCAAATTTTCCCAATTTCCCCTCTTAATCCTAATTAATAGGTTTTTGTGGAGATGGCTTTTCTCCTTTCTGAAGACCTCAGCTTTTGGGGCGCCTGGATGGCTCAGTCATTCAGTGTCTGCCTTTAGCTCAGGTCTTGGTCCCAGGGTCCTGGGACCGAGCCCCACATGGGGCTCCCTGCTTGGCAGGAAGACTGCTTCTCCCTCTCCCACTCCCCCTGCTTGTGTTCTCTCTCTCACTGTGTCTCTCTCTGTAAATTAATAAATAAAATCTTTAAAAAATTTTTAAAAAGACCTCAGCTTTCTGAATCTGCCTGCTGGCAATCTCTTTCCCTGGAACTGGATTCCCAGCAGCATTTCTAACTTCACTGGCTTGTAACATGCAGTGGATGAAGGGCTACTCAGGAATGCTACTTGGGTATGCCGAATGGGCTTAACGATTGCCCCTTGGGAAGCAGCGTGACCTCTGGCAATAGATGCCAATTCTACCTTGAACCTTCCTATGCTCACCTCAGCACCATCTCACGCCCTACAGCAACGATTCTTAAACTATTGGTGGTAAAAGATCTGTCCCCCACCCCTAAACATCAATTGGTCATGTATGAGTAATTTCTGTAGAACAAGACAAAATTACTATTAAAATGAAAGACAAAACTATAGAAAATACAAGTCCATGGTTTTTATTAGTAGATTCATTTTATAAGTTTTTGTGTCAAAATGCTGTAAAAACATGTAAATCTTTAAATATCTGTGGTTCAGCAATTGTTTATGGATGCAACTTTGAGTAGGAATGCTGATACAAGCTGGTAGGGCTCTGACTAAAAATGTACTTATTTGAAACACAGAGTTGGAATTCAGTCATGCAACTGGTATTTAAAATTAAAATTTAAAACAATTTTCAGAGAAAGACATGTATCATATGACCTCACTCATATGAGGAATTCTTAATCTCAGGAAACAAACTGAGGGTTGCTGGAGTGGTGGGGGGTAGGAGGGATGGGGTGGCTGGTGATAGACATTGGGGAGGGTATGTGCTATGGTGAGCGCTGTGAATTGTGTAAGACTGTTGAATCACAGATCTGTACTTCTGAAACAAATAATACATTATATGTTAAAAAAAAAAGAAGAAGAAGATAGCAGGAAAGGAAGAATGAAGGGGGGGATCGGAGGGGGAGATGAACCATGAGAGACTATGGACTCTGAGAAACAAACAGGGTTCTAGAGGGAAGAGGGATGGGGGGATGGGTAAGCCTGGTGATGGGTATTAAAGAGGGCACGTTCTGCATGGAGCACTGGGTGTTATACGCAAACAATGAATCATGGAACACTACATCAAAAACTAATGATGTAATGTATGGTGATTAACATAACATAATAAAATAAAAAACCAAGAAAACACAATTTTTTAAACAAAGGCATTTAATTCAACAAGTTTATATTGGATTCTGTGGACCTTTTGCTTGGTTAGCTTATTTGGTATGATTTTATGTGGCATTTTGTTCTTTTAAGCATATCTGCACGTGTATTTGAAACGTCCACTTTTATGTATGAACACAAATGGGCAGTATAGCTAGAACAGGTTCAGGCAAACACAGTGTGCTTTCCACTTTACAAACCACGGGCAATACCATGACTATAAGAAACTGGTCCTCCTTGTACCCAATGTGCCCATGTTCTCTGTGATCTAATCTTCGCTTGCAGACTTCCCTACTTATGTCTAATACCTGCAGCTCTATTCTTGGCCTCCTTATAACAACCTTTTTAGCACAAGGGGTTTGAGGAAAACTTTCTCCATAAAATATAAATGAGTAATAATTACAGATAAAAATTTTTAGGTGCTTGCTCTATGTCAGCTATAATTATATCCACTTACTCAATTTATCTTTATAACAACACATGTCAGTCATATGAAGGAATGAAGATTTTTTTTTTTAAGGGAAGTTAAATAACATGTACAAGGTTGCAAACTCAGAAGTGGCTGACCTAGGACTTGAGTAGCAAGCTTTATGGACAGATTTTATGACCCCGCCACTGATATACCAGTATGTTGTATTTCCCAGGCCTATCTGTGCATTTAGAGAAGACAGAATCTTAGCAAAAATAATAATATAAAGGCTTATTACTAAATACCTTTATTTCAAACATAGAAACATAACTCAAATTCATATTTAAGAAGACAAAAATAAATAAATAAAAGGAAAAACTAGCTTAGGATGTAACTGGATCCAGGATATAAATGTTAATATCAGGGCTCTACTGATTTCCCTGGTTTTTCTTTCCTGTCTTATGGTTTCTATCACAGAGGGGAGTGCTTCAAGGAACTGTATCCTTTCATTTCTCATAAAACGTAATTACATTGCATTTCTTAAATTTAATAACAACTTCAAGAACATCCTAGGTATGACTTGACCTAGAACAGATTATATCACCATTTCTGCATTACCCACTGAGAGTCAGAGATGAGAAATTCTGATTGGCTGGATCTGAGTCATATAATTCCCTTCACTCTGAACCTGCTTTCAGTGCCCTGGGAAGCATTCAGGCAGTCAATATCATTTTTTGTAGAAGATGTTCATTACCAAGAAGAACTGTTATCTATATGGAGTTATGTTTTTCAACATATAATATATTGCATACCAAACAGCTTTAATATTAACTAGACACTCCAAGGAAAATCAGGTAATAAAGGATGGTTAATGGAACATAAGACCACCAGATTCATAATGCATAATCTTTCTAATATGCTATAAAGAGAACCCCTTGCTCAAAACTAATTCTGCTTTTTTAAAATATATTTTAGAGCAGAGATTGACAAACCATGGCCTTCAAGCCAAATCTAACCCACCAACTATTTTGTGAATAAAATATTATTAGAACCCACCACATCTGTTTACATAAGCCATATGTATGGCTTTTTTCTACTCTTCAAAAGCAGAATTGAACAGTTTTACGACAAACTATAGTACCCACAGAGCCTAAAATATATCCTGTCCGGCCTTTTATAGAAAAAAAAGTTTGATGTCTTCTGCTTATGAAACAAGTTAAAAAAAAGTTAAATTATAAGAATTTTTGGGAGAGGCTTAAACATACAGCAAATATTAGGATTTCAGTGACAGGGCCCTATTTAATGTAGAAAAAACTGTATCAGACATCCACTATGATCTACTGCCATTGTACATCCAAATAAACTATCCTTTTCCTTCATTCATGCTCTCCGGCCATCGTGTGACAATGATTTAACGTCCATAAAGTTCCACCCACAGATTAGAAGCTGCTCATTGTACAGTTAGAGCTATTTCAGTCTTCCTTACAGTTAAAATTTTCACAGTTAGTTTCTTAACAGGCATCCTGGTGGTACATTTTTTAAAAAAGAATCCTGAAGAGAACAAAATCTGAATATCATTTTTATGTTGATTACACAATGTCCAATAATTATAAGCAAAACAAATTGAACTTTATTACACAACATGAAAAGTGTTAGTGGTGGTTGCTAGAGCAGAAAAAGTGAACTGATTGGAGAAAGTGGAAAAAATGAAGAAGGAAACTAGCATTTAACGATTGCCTGCTCTGTGTCAGGCACTTTTTATGGCATGTAATTTATTTTTCACAGTTGCTTAGCAATAGAAGACATTTTCTTTCTTTTTCTGAAAATAAGAAAACTGAGATTCATAAACATTAAGTTACATGTCACAATGGTAAGTGTTGAGCTGGGCCATGTCAGAACAAAGCTCTACTTTCTCCATGACTGTAATCTGGGAAATGTAGTGCTCAATTTCCTTCACCTTTGATCTTAAGAGTCTGAGCTATGGGTCAGGACAAAGAAAAAAAAAAAAAAAAACACAAGCAAAGAAACCCAAAAAACAAGCAGACTAAGTGTTTGCCCTTTTTGAACAAATATCCCACCTCCCAGGAAGCTGCTTTTAGATCTCATTAGACAATAGAGGTTCAATGACACCTAAGTTTGCTAAGTATGTAACGCACAAAAGTGGCTGCTGTTCCATGTATTGAAAACAACGAATGACAAATACAACAGTATTGTAATAGTTATGTTTAAGTACTTGGCGTGTACCATCCATTAAGAGTCATGTATTAGTATTAGGCACTTGCTTAGTGAGATGTTTTATGTACCTAATGTTCATTTAATCCTGCAAATAACAATGAAACAGAGTCTGAGAGAAAACTGAGTGACTTGCTTATGGTAAAAAGTACCTGGTAAGCAGCTAGTAAGAGGCTAAATTGTGTGCCTTTGTCTCTGAAACACTATGTTACACTGCTTTACCTGTGCAGGCTTTTCAAGGAATGTATTCATTTATTGAAAAATATATATTCAGTGCAAACTGTGCACCCTGTGGAAAACAGTATGGAAAATTAAAAACAGAACTACCATATGATTCAGTAATTGCACTACTGGGTATTACCCCCAAAATACAGAACAGTAATTGAAAATATATATGCACCCCTATATTCATTACATCGTTATTTATAATAGCCAAAGTATGGAAGAAACTCTAGTGCCCATGGATAAATGAATGGATAAAGAAGATGTGGTATATACACATAAAATATATTATCATTCAGCCATAAAAAAGAAATCTTGCCATTTGCAACAACATGGATGGATCTAGAGGGTATGCTAAGTGAAATAAGTCAGAGAAAGAGAAATACCATATAATTTCACTCTTATGTGGAATTTAAGAAACAAAACAAAGAAAAAAATTACAAACCAAAAAACACACTCTTAACTGCAGAGAATAAACTGGTGGTTACCAGAAGGGAGGGGGTTGGGGGATGCGTGAAATACGTGATGGGGATTAAGAGTATACTTATGGTGATGAGTACTGACTAAGGAATTGTTGAATTCTGTACATGAATACCATACACTGCGTTGTAGATCTGAAATGAATATAACACTGAACATTAACTATACTGGATTTAAAATTATATAATATATATTCAGTTTCTACTTTGGGCTGTGTGTTCCATTGATAATGGAGATATAACAGTGAGAATAAACAATTCTAAATTCCTGCCTTCAAGAAGTTCACTAATATATTTAGAAATTTAATGTGATAGCATCTGATAGGGTGGGGGGGATTCAGAGAAAGAACTTCATTTGCTCCTGAAATCATATATATGTATATACATACATATATATATATATATATATATATATCACATATAGGTATGCACATACAACATATATATTAAAATATATTTATATATTTTATATGTACTATTATATAAATAAATAACATCTTTACAATTCAAGAAGGGAGGAAAACCACAACTCTAACAATTTAAATATTCAAATAGAAACTAATTTTAAAACACTGAAAAATGAAATCATTCAATGTACAGAAACCAAACTACACAGGAAGAAAATATTGATAATTATAGGTTTTTGGTCCCATTTTTCTCTTGCAGGCATTCCTGAGAGTGTAATTTGAGTATCTGGGTCATTGGAAGAATAGGAACCCTCATATTCCCTTATGTGGTCATGTCTCTAAATTAGATCTTGTAAGACATAACAAATAAATGTCTTTAAAGTATAACGGATGGAGAGCTGAAAAGATGGTGGATGAGTAGGGGACCCTATTCCAACTGGTCCCAGAATTGAGCTGGGGTATCTACCAGACCACTCTGAACCACCACAGAATCAGCCTGAAATATAAGAAGAAAGATCTGGATCTCTACAAACAGAATACTGCCAGTGGTTGGACTCGAGGTATGAAGCGGGGAGCCGTGATTCCGTGGACAAATATGGGAGGATAAATGGAAATGGGAGGGAGCCATGGAGACCCTACACCACCGGTGAGCGAAAGCCTCCCTCGCTGGGGACCGGGCACACACTCGCAGACTGGTAGAGACAGGGAAAGGACTTTAGGGCAGCCCCTCTGACGGAAACCTGGAACGGCAGACCACGCGTGGGAACTGGGGGCAGTTGGCGGTTTTAGAAGCACAAAGGGCAGAGAGTTGCCGGACGTGGAGGTGAGGACTGGGAGTACTGCTGAGGGGCGTACAACCCAGGACGCTGCAGTTTATACCAGCACAGACAGAAACAGAGATAGTGCGGCCTGGAGAGCTCACTGAAGAACAGACTGCAATGTCTCTGCTCTGAGGCAGAGGGTTGGAAACGATCTCTTCTGCTCTCACTCTCGGAAGAGATGGGGAAAGCCACCAGGGAAAGCCACCAGAGAATAAAAGCCCCCCCGCAAAATCGGTTTTCACTGAGCCCATCCCCTGCCACAGGGGCAGGGCAACTCTGCCCAAACAAGGTTCCCTGAGTAGCAGTGGGGCAGGCCCCTCCCCCAGAAGACAGGCTGAGAGAACAAAAGGCCAGCAACCCTAAGGTCCCTATAAGACAGGTGCATCTTGCTTGGGTTGTGGTCAATAATTTGGACTCTACATTCCCTCAACCACCCCTCAACAGAATGACTAGCAGGAGGAACCCCCAAAATAGGAAAGACTCAGAGACTCTGACTTCTGCCACAGATTTACAAATGGATACAGATATAACCAAGATGTCGGAGATGGAATTCAGGGTAGCAATTGTGAAGACAATAGCTAGAATGGAGAAATTGATTAATGGCAACATAGAGTCTCTAAGGGCAGAAGTGAAAGTTGAATTGGCACAACTTAAAAATGCTATCAATGAGATCCAATCTAATCTAGATAATCTAAAGCTAGGGTAAGCAAGGGAGAAAAACGAATTAGTGACCTAGAAGACCAATTAATAGACAAAAAGAGAAAAGAGGAGGCCAGGGAAAAACAACTCAGAATCCATGAAAATAGAATTAGAGAAATAAGTGACACCATCAAATGTTCCAATGTCAGAATTAGGGTGATCCCTGAGGGGGTGGAGAGAGAGAGAGGACTAGAAACTATATTTGAGCAAATCATAGCTGAGAACTTCCCTAATCTGGGGAATGAAACTAACATTCGTGTCCCAGAGGCAGAGAGGACCCCTCCCAAAATCAAGGAAAACAGGCCAACGCCCCAGCATGTAATACTAAAACTCACAAATCTTAGAACCAAGGAAACCATCTTAAGGGCAGTTAGGGGGAAGACATTCCTTACATACAGAGGAAGGAACATGAGAATAACATCAGTCCTATCCACAGAGACCTGGCAAGCCAGAAAGGGCTGGTAAGACATATTCAGGGTACTACATGAGAAGAATATTTATCTGGCAAGGCTGTCATTTAGAACGGATGGAGAGATGCAGAGCTTCAAAGACTGGCAGAAATGGAAAGAATCTGTGACCACTAAGCCGGCCCTGCAAGAAATTTTAAGGGGAGTTCTATAAAAGGAGAAAGACTCCAAGAGTGATACAGAACAGAGATTTACAGAGACAATCTATAGAAACAGGGTCTTCACAGGCAACATGATGACAATGAATTCATATCTTTCAATAATCATTCTCAATGTGAACGGTCTAAATGCTTCCATAAAATGGCACAGGGTTGTAGACTGGATAAAAAGATAGGACCCATCCATATGCTGTCTACAAGAGACTCATTTTGAACCTAAAGCTACATCCAGACTGAAAGTGAAGGGATAGAGATCCATCTTCCATGCCAATGGACCTCAAAAGAAAGCCGAGGTAGCAATTTTTATATCAGACAAATTAGATTTTAAACTAAAGACTGTAGTTAGAGACACAGAAAGACACTATATCATTCTTAAAGGGTCTATCCAACAAGAATATCTAACAATTGTAAATATCTACACCCCCAACATGGTAGCAGCCATCTACATAAACCAACTGTTAACCAAAATAAAGAGTCATATTGATAACAATACGTTAATTGTAGAAGAGCTCAATACTCCACTCTCAGCAATAGACAGATCATCTAAGCAGAAAATCAATAAACAAAGCTTTGAATGACACACTGGACCAGATGGACCTCATAGATATATACAGAACATTTCACCCTAAAACAACAGAATACTCATTCTTCTCGAGTGCACATGGAACTTTCTCCAGAATAGCCCACATACTGGGTCACAAATCAGGTCTCAACTGATACCAAAAGACTGAGATTATTCCTTGCATATTCTCAGACCATAATGCTTCAAAACTGGAACTCAATTACAAGAAAAAAATTGGCAGAAATTCAAACACTTGGAAGCTAAAGACCACTCTGCTCAAGAATGTTTGGGTCAACCAGGAAATCAAAGAAGAACTTAAACAATTCATGGAAACCAATAAGAAAGAAAACACATCAGTCCAAAACCTATGGGATACTGCAAAGGAGGTCCTAAGGGGGAAATACAGAACCATCCAAGCCTCACTCAAAATAATAGAAAAATCCCGAATTCACCAACTAACTTTACACCTTAAAAAACTAGAGAAAAAGCAACAAATGATGCCTTAGCCACGCAAGTTTAGAGGAGATATCAATGAATTAGAAACCAGAAACACAGTAGATCAGATCAATGAAACCAGAAGCTGGTTCTTTGAAAGAATTAATAAAATCGATAAACCACTGGCCAGACTTATCCAAAAGAAAAGAGAAAGGACCCAAAGTAATAAAATTATGAATGAAAGGGGAGAGAGATCATGATCAACACCAAGGAAATAGAAACAATTATTAGAAATTATTATCAACAACTATGCCAATGAATTGAGCAATGTGGAAGGAATGGATGCCTTCCTGGAAACCTATAAACTGCCAAGACTGAAACAGGAAGAAATTGACAACCTGAATAGGCCAATAACTAGTAACGAGAATAAAACAGTGATCAAAATCCTCCCAAAAAACCGGGGTGCCTGGGTGGCTCAGTTGGTTAAACGACTGCCTTTGGCTCAGGTCATAATCCTGGAGTCCCGGGATCGAGTCCGGCATCGGGCTCCCTGCTCAGCAGGGAGTCTGCTTCTCCCTCTGACCCTCCCCGCTTCATGTGCTCTCTCTTTCTCTCATTCTTTCTCTCAAATAAATAAATAAAATCTTTAAAAAAATATCCTCCCAAAAAACAAGAGTCCAGGGCCTGATGGATTCCCTGGGGAATTCTACCAAACATTCAAAGAAGAAATAATACCTATTCTCCTGAAGCTGTTTCAAAAAAATAGAAACAGAAGGAAAGCTTTCAGACTCATTCTATGAGGCCAGCATTACCTTAATCTCCAAACCAGGCAAAGACCCCATCAAAAAGGAGAATTTCAGACCGATATCCCTGACAAATATGGATTCCAGAATTCTCAACAAAATCCTAGCTAGTAGGATCCAACAATACATTAAAAGGATCATCCACCATGACCAAGTGGGATTTCCCCCCGGGAATTCAAGGGTGGTTCAACATTCGCAGATCAATCAATGTGATAGAACACATTAATAAGAGGAGAGAAGAACCATATGGTCCTCTCAATTGTTGCAGAAAAAGCATTTGTCAAAATACTGCATCCTTTCCTGACTAAAACTCTTCAGAGTATAGGGATTGGGGGAACAGTCCTCAAGATCATAAAATCCATCTATGAAAAACCCACAGCATATATCATCCTCAATGTGGAAAAGATGAGAGCCTTTCCCTTAAGATCAAGAACACGACAAGGATGCACACTCTTGCCACTATTGTTCAACATAGTACTAGAAGTTCTAGCAACATCAATCAGACAATAAAAAGAAATAAAAGGTATTCAAATTGGCCAAGAAGTCAAACTCTCTCTTCACAGATGACAGATACTTTATGTGGAAAATCCAAAATTCTCCACCCCTAAATTACTAAAACTCATACAGCAATTCAATAATGTGGCAAGATACAAATCAATGCACAGAAATCAGTTGTTTTCTTATACACTAACAATGCAACTGTAGAAAGAGAAATTAGAGAAACGATTCCAATTACAATAGCACCAAAACCTACAAGATACTTCAGAATAAACCTAACCAAAGAGGTAAAGGACCTATACTCTAGGAACTACAGAACACTCATGAAAGAAATTGAAGAAGACACAAAAAGATGGCAAAACATTCCATGCTCATGGATCAGAAGAATAAACATTGTTAAAATGTCTATGCTATCCAGAGCAATGTATACCTTCAACGCCATTCCGATCAAAATTCCAATGACAGTTTTCAAAGTGCTGGAACAAACAATCCTAAAATTTATATGGAATCAGAAAAGACTCCAAATCACCAAGGAAATGTTGAAAAAGAAAAACGAAGTTGGGGGCATCACGTTGCCGGATTTCAAGCTATATTACAAAGCAGTGATCACCAAGACAGTATGGTATTGGCACAAAAACAGATATATAGACCAATGGGACAGAATAGAGAGCCCAGATATGGACCCTCAACTCTATGGTCAAATAATCTTTGACAAAGCAGGAAAAAATATGCAATGGATTTCCTGAAGAGACAGTCTCTTCAATAAATGGTGCTGGGAAAATTGGACAGCCACATGCAGAAGAATGAAACTCGACCATTCTCTAACACCATTCACAAAGATAAACTCAGAGTGGATGAAAGACCTCAATATTATCCTTGTTTATGTCTGGGCTCTCTATTCTGTTCCACTGACTGTGTGTCTATTTTTATGCCAGCACCATAATGTTTTAATTACTATAGCTTTGTAGTATATCTTGAAATCTGGAATTAGGATACCCCAGTTTTGTTCTTCTTTGTCAAGACTGCTTTGGCTCTTCAGGGTGTTTTGTGGTTCCATACACATTTAGGATCATTTGTTCTAGTTCTTTGAAAAAATGCTGTTGGCATTTTGATAGAGATTTCATTGTATCTGTATATTGCTTTGGGTAGGATAGTCATTTTAACAATATTTGTTCTTCCAACCCATGAGCATGGGATATCTTTCCATTTGTTTGTGTCATCTTTAATTTCTTTCATCAGTGTTTAACAGGTTTCAGAGTACAGGCCTTTCACCTACTTGGTTAAGTTTATTCCTAAGTATTTTATTCTTTTTGGTACAATTGTAAATTAGAGTTTTCTTAATTTCTTTCTGCTGCTTCATTATTAGTGTATAGAAATGCAAGAGATTTCTGTATATTGATTTTTGTATCCTACAGCTTTTCTGAATTCATTTATCAGTTATAGCAGTTTTTTGGTGGAGTCTTTAGGGTTTTCTATATATAGTATCATGCCATCTGCAAATAGTTAGTTTTACCTCTTCCTTACTGATTTGGATACCTTTTATTTCTTATTCTTTCCTGATTACTATAATTGCTAACCTGAATTTTTAAATGATAATTTCTTTGCTTTCCTTATAGTTATACCACCTATATATGTATCACAGGGCAGTATCATTTATTTCCTAGCAGATTGCCTTTCTCAACAATTACTGCAACATTATTTCTTCTCCTAGCTGCTCTTCTACTGTACAATTTTTGCTACTCTATTATCAAAAGGCAATAGCTAATTCCCCTCCTGTAAATGTGGGCTAGCCTTCATAGCTCATATGTAATCAATGATGCTATGTGACTTCCCAGGTTTTGTGAGAAGTCTTGTAGCTGCAGCTTGGTCATTTTAAACATTTATCTCCAAATACACCCTCTTGGAATACTTCCTCTCACAATCCAGCACAACACTTTGAGAAGCCTAAGGCGATGAAAAGGGCAAGTGCTTTGCTACAAATGAGCTCAGCGTTAAAAGTATGCTGACCAAGTGTATGCCCAAGAGGTCCTGGTTCTAACAAGTAGTCCTACATCTTGGGAACTCCCTCAGTTTCAGGCAGACTAGAACAGTTGGTCAACTTATCTTTGATTCATGCCAGCCCAGACATCAAAAATTGAGCGAATAATCCTCTAGATGATTACAGCTGCAATCATCCAAATTACCCACAACTCTTCAAACCTTCTCAGCTGAAGCCTCAGACAGAGTGAAGCAGAAACAATTCATCCTCCCACACTTCTTCTGAATTACTGACTCACAGAATTTATGGGAATAATAAGCCAGTTTTTTATATCACTGAGTTTAGAGTACTTTGTTACACAGTAATACATAAGAAGAATATTTTAAACTGTTCTTAAAATTTTTATAAAAAACATGATTTGCATTTTTTGTGCCTTCACTTTTTTCTTGCAGAAAAAGTAATTTAAAATTTGAAGATATAAAACAGAAATTTAAGAAAATTTTAAGAAATATACATATATATGCGGGACACTAAATAATCACAGAAGAGTTATTTATTCAAGAAGACATAAATATCTTAAATGTTTGTACACCCAACAACTGAATGTCTAAATAAAAGAGGCAAAATCCATTAGAACTGCAAGAAAGACAAATCCACAATTAACTTGGAGAATTCAACACGTCTCTCTTTCAGTAATGATACATCCAAAAGAAAGAAAATCAGTGACATAGTTGAACGAAATAACATAACTGATAAACTCGATCCAATTAACATATATAGAATGTTCTATTCAACAACAAAGTAATGCACATTTGTCAAGCTCACATGAACATTCACCAAGATAGATCACATATTGTATCATAAAACTCAACAAATTTGAGATAACAGAAATCACACAAAATATGCTCACAATCCACAATGATGTTAAACAAAAAATCAGTGATAGAAAAACAGCTGGAACCCCGATATTTGGAGATTAAATGAAACACTTTTTATAAATAGCACATGGATCAAACCAAAAGTATCAGAAGAAATTTTAAAATATTTTAAGTAAATGAAAATTTAAAACATAACAATATTTACAAGATGCAAGGAAAACAGTGATTAAATGAAATTTTAAAGCATTAAATGTATGTATTATAAAGGAAGGACCTAAAACAAAAATATTTTTTCAGTCGTTGTACACCACATAAATAAAAAGTTAAGCCTAAAGCTAGTAGAAAAAGTGAAACAATAAAATGTAAAGCAGAAATTTATGAAACTGAAAACAGTCAATTAAAGGAGAAAAGCAACAGAACCAAATCCTAGGTTTTTGTTTTGTTTTTTGTTTGTTTGTGTGAGAGTAATAAAAATAATAAAGTCCCCAGCCAGGCTAAACAAAAAATAAAGAGAAAAATTACCAATATAATAATGAAAAGTCTTCATGACTGATTCCATGCATATTAAGATTATACTAACAGAATACTACAAATAACTTTAAGCCTATAATTTTGGTAACTTAGATGAGATCAACTACTTGACAAGCTATCAAAACTCACATAAGTAGAAACAGATATTCTGAATGTTTATGTATTTTAAGTAAATTAAATCAATAACAAATAACCTTCTGAAAGAAAAATCATCAGGCCCAGACGATTTTAAGTAGTGAATTCTCTCAATCATTTAATCAATCAATTTTCCACATTCTCTTCTAGAAAATAGAGGAACACTTCCCAATTCATTCAATGAGTCCAGCATTACCCTATTATTAAAACCAGATAAAGACATTAAAAGAAAGAGGAAGAACTGGCCAATATCTTTCATAAATACAGATAAAAATATCCTCAACTAAGTATCAGCAAGCCAAAATCTACAATTTAAAAACAATAATCATATATAATGGCAAATGGGAATTATTCTAGGTTTGCTAGAGTATTTCATCATTTAAAAATCAATGTAATACAGCATGTGCACAGATCATAGAAGAAATAAATGTATGATCATATTAACTGAAGCAGAAAGAACAGTTGACAAAATCCATCACCTATTTATGACCAAAAACTCTTAGCAATGTATGGATAGAGCCTAACATTCACAAATTGATAAATAACACCTATGAAAAACCTACCACTAAAATTTCATATTTAACTGTGAATAAAGGGACATTTTACCCCTAAGTTCAAGAACAAGAAAAGGATGTGCTCTTCCACCACCCTTTTCAATACTACACTGGATTTGTTAACTAAAGCAATCATAAAAGAAATGAAATGTATGTAACCTGGAAAATAAATAAAACTGATTTTATTCACAGAAGACAATATTATCTAAGTAGAAAATTCCAAGAATCAACATGAATAACCAACAACTTCTTAAAACCAGTAAGTGAATATAGCAATGCAGAATGCAAGAGTAATACAGAAAAATCGATTGCTTTCTTATGTATCAGTAATGAAAAATTGAAGAAGGAAAAGAAGGAAAAAAAGCACAGAGATAATGCTATTCACAATGGTTTCAAAAACAAGGATAAAATTAGGTATGAATCTAACAAAATATGTGGAGGAACCTATGCAAAAAGCCACAAAATGTTGATTCAGAAAAATTGTGCCAGGCTTTTTGTTTTAATTAATAAATTTCATATTTTAGAGCAGATCTAGGTTTAGAAAATAATTTAGCAGGAAAAACAAAGTTCCCATATACACCCTCAAACCCAAAGATTATTATTATTATTATTAACATCTTGTAGTAGTGTGGTATATTTATTACAATTAATGGCACCAATATCAATACATTATTATTACCTAACAGCCACAGTTTACATTAAAATTCACTCTGAGCTGTACATTTTGTGTGTTTTGACAAATGTATAATGACATGTGCTCACCATTACAGTATCACAGAGAATAGTTTCACTGCCCTAAGCATCCCCTGTGTTCCATGTATTCATCACTTCTTTCCTCTTTCTAACCCCTTGGCAACCACTGATATGTTTACTCTCTCCATAGCTTTGCCTTTACCAGAATGTCAAATAACTATAATCATACAACAATATGTAAACTTTCCAGATTAGCTTCTTTAACATAGCAATATGCATTTAAGGCACTGCTGAATTGAAGATTTTTTACATATTCTGCACTGTACTCTTACCAGGCATAGGATTCAAAATATTTTCTCTCACTCTGTGGGTTTCATTCTCTTGATTGCACACTTTACAGCTCAAAACTTTTTGTTTGATCAGGTCCAATCTATGTTTATATATGTATATATTTTCCCCCTTGATTGCTTGTGTTTTAGGTGCCATATCCATAAAACTGTTGCTTAATACAAGGTTACAAAGATTTATACCTGTTTTTCCTTATGAGAGTTTTATAATTTTATATATATTTATCTTAAATATCTTATATTTAGATCATTGGTCCTTTTTACTTAATTTTTGACCACGGTTATATACAGGGGCCCAGATTGATTCTTTTGCATGTGGATATTGAGTTGGCCAACCACCATTTACTGAAAAAACTGTTTTTTTCCCTACTGAATTGTCTTAGTCTTCTTGTCAAAAACATCAATCCACCCTACAAATATAGGTTTATTTGTGTATCCTCAATTCATTAATCTATATCCTTAATCTGTATGTCAGTGTTGATTACCATAGTTCTGAATAATATGTTTTGAATTTGGGAAGTGTGAGTTGTCCAATTTTGTTCTTTTCCAAATTTGTTTTCACTATTCTTGGTCTTTTGCATTTCCATATTAGTTTTAGGACCAGCTTGTCTATTTCTGCAAGAAGTCATTTAAAAACCTGAAATATAGCTCAATTTGGAGAGCACTACCAATAACAAACCTTCCATCTCATAAACAAAGGAAGGCTGTCCATTTATTTAGATCCTTTATCCCCCCATTTACTTAGAGCTTTAATTTTTTTCAAGAATGTTTTTATGTAGCTTTCAGGGTCTAAGTCTTAATTTATTTTATCAAATTCATTTCTAAGTACTTTTTTAATGGAATTGATTCTTTATTTTCCAACTATTAGCATATAAAAATACAGACTTTTCTATGTTGGCCTTGTATCCTACAATTTTGCTGACCTTCTTCATTAGCTCTAACAACTTCTTATTCCTTTGGATGTTCAATGAAGAAAATCAATTTAAGTGCAAATAATTTTACTACTTTTTCAATGTGGATGGCTTTTATTTTCTTGCCTAATTTCCCTGACTACAATCTGCAGTGCAATGTTACACAGTAGCAACAAGCACAGATATCTTTGTCTTCTTCCTGATCCTAAGAAGAAAACTTTCAATCTTTCACTATTTCAATATTAAGCTTGTTTTTAGCTGTGGATTTTTCATAGATGACCTTTACCAGATTGAAGTGGTTCCCTTCTATTCCTGTTTTATTTTTATCATGAAAGGGTGTTATGTCAAATGCTTCTTCTGTATCTTCTCATTTCATTTATTATATATATATTTTCTTAGTGATAAACTGGAGGATTACAATTAATATTGTAATTTATATAATTAGTTTGAATTAATAGCAACTTAAGTACAAGAGTACACAAACACTTGCTTTACATAGCACTGCCTTATATTGTTGTCATAAATTATATCTTCATACATTGTCCATTAACAGTGATTTATAATTACTGTCTCATTTGTCATGTGAATCATGTAGGGAAAAAAAGGAGGTAAAATCCAAAGACATACTGGATTAACATTTACCTATGCAATTACCTTTAATGGTGTTTTCCCATTTTATAGCTTTGAGCTACAGACTAGTGTTCTTTATTTCAACCTGAAGGACTACTTTATCATTTCTCACAGGGCAGGTCTAACAATGGACAGTTTCTCTTTATCTAGAAATGTCTTAATTTAGGATATATTTTAAAAGACAAACTTACTCAGATATAAAATCCTTGGTTGATGGGTTTTATTCTTTAAGCATTTTACATATTTTATATATGTTAGCACTGCCTCTGGCCTAGATGTTTTATGAACAGAAACTGGCTATTAATCTTGACGATTCCCTGTACAGACAAGTTACTTCTTCCTTGCTGCTTTCAACATACACTCTTTGTCTTTGGAATTCAACAATTTAATTATATGTAGCTGCAGATCTCTGAGTTTATCCCACTTGGATTTCGTTTAGCTTCTTCAGTGTATAGATTCATACATTTCACTAAATTTGAGAAGGCTTTTTTTTTTACTATTTCTCAAATATTATTTACCTATCTCTTCCCCTCTCCTCCTGAGACTCTCATTATGCATGCATTGGTATTCATGGTTGTGTCCACAGGTTTTCAGGTTCTACTCATTTTTCTTCATTATTTTTTTTCTATCACTCAGACTGGACAATTTCAGTTGACCTTTTTCAAATCCATCGATTCTTCCCTCTGCTTCCTCAAATCTGAATCCCTCTTCTGAATTTTTCATTTCAATTATTACACTTCTCTATGTCAGAATATCATTTTTATAATTCCTATTTCTTTAGTGATACTTTCTATTCAGAGAAACAGTATTGTCCTGTTTTTTTGGCTTTAAAGATTTTATTAATTTATTTGCCAGAGAGAGAGAGACAGCACACGCACAAGCAAGGGGAGCAGCAGGCAGAGAAAGAAGCAGACTCCCTGCTGTGCAGGGAGCCTGATGTGGAACTCGATCCCAGAACCCTCGATCATGACCTGAGCCAAAGGCAGATGCTTAATCGACTGAGCCACCCAGGCATCCCTCTTGGTTTCTTTTTGTTCTTTGTGCACAGGGGATTCCTTTAGCTCTTTAACCATATTTAAGACAGTTTATTTGAAATGTTTCTCTAGTAAATTCAATATTTGGGCTTCCTCAAGGACTATTTTATTAATTTCTTTTTTCCTAAATATAGGTTAAACTATACTCTTTTCTTTTTGCATGCCTTGTTTTTGTTGTAAACTTGGACATTCTGAATATTGCGATGTAACAATCCTAAAAACCACAGTTTCCCTGGTCTCTGTGATTTGTTTTTCTGGTTTTTGTATTTGTGTAGTTTGTTTTGTTGTTGAACTAATTTTGAAAAGTCCGTATTCTTTGTCATGTGTGGCTCCAAATGTTCCTGTTCAATCAGCCTAGTGGTTTGTGGTTTCAATCAAACTAGTGATTTGACAGAGAGCTCCTTAGACATTTGGAACACCTCACCCCAACTCCCCCAACTCCCAAATAAAAACATTCTTGCATTCTTCAGATTGGCCCTGTATTGAGGCATTACTTCAGTACTTTGCCAAGTAGTTTACTTCTCTGTCTAAACCTTCATTTCTTTCATGGGTGTGACCTGAAGAGTGGCCACAGGTGATAACTTAGGGTCTTCTCTGGTCTCTGTCTCTCCTGAGCATGCATGCATTCAACCTTGGTGTGCATTTTGCCTCCAGATTCCCTGACAGGAGCTTTTAAAAATCTCTTATTTCTCTAGTATCTCCTTCCCTAGCTTCTTCCTTCCCGGCTTCCATTTCTTTTTATTATTGGTCTCAAGTTTTCTCTTTTGCCCTGTGCTTTAAACCAATGATTCCTGAGAAAGCTCTGGGACATATGAAACAAAAGTATAATCTTGAACTGATACTTCAGGGAGCCAAGAGAGTCAAAACACCCAATCACAAGTCTTTAAGAATGAGATCCCTATTTCTCCCACTGGTACCAGCAACCTCTACCAGGAATGAAGGTTACATTCATCAAAGCTGCTGCTGAGGTAGGGAATTAAAATAGTAAGAAAAAGTGCCATAGAACTCTCTTTGCAAAATTCAGTAGTTTTTCTTTCTCGTTAAGTGTTCTGTTGATTGTTCTAAGTTTTTATTAGATTTCAAAGTTTCTAAAAAGTTTATTCTGATTTTTTTTTTTTTTTGCAAGCTTATTCACTGCATCTCTGGAATGATGGAGTTCTGGAGTTTCTTACTCTGCCATATTCACTGACAGCACTCTAAACACCATTTTAATGATACTAATCAAGGCAGATAATTTCCCTTAGATCAGTCAGCAACTATGTCAGAAACAAAAAGACAATGATTTCACAATGAATTCACCTTTTCTTACTTTCTGATTGATTGCTTTATCACTAATGGGTTTTTTTTCTGAGGCATTCTTATGCTCTTAATTATACTAATCAATTTTTAATATTTAATTTCCAACAGTAACAGTATACAATTCACAATTCTTTATAAAATTTTTCTCCTCATATACTTAATATTTTATAAAGACTGAAAAATATATGAGACATGATATTTTAAAATTAAATAATTATGTTTCCTAATGCCAAATGAAAATAATTTAGATATGAAGGTAACACACAAACATTATTTTATTTTTATATTGAAAAACATTCACTATCTGCATAATCCTTTCCTGTTTTATAAAAGGAAAAAAAAGCTTTTTTATTAATGCTATCTTAATCATACATATAAAATGGTTTAGTGCCACATTTCAATCAATGGTGTCTATAGAAAGTATTGTAAAAGTAACTCTAGAATCACTACAATAACTGCCTTCATTAATGTAGTTTCTAATTTGGAATTTTACTTTGAATCAGGAACCAATCTCTCTTTTCATAACATAATCACCTATTCCTTCCATAAAATTATTTGAAAACTGAACACAATAGATTTTAATTGCACTGTTGTAATGATGGTTTACTAGGGGCCAATTATACACTGAGAGATCCACAGACAGAAGACTCAGTAAGAGTCTCAAGTCATATTTTCTAAAGAAAAAGTACCTCCAGGCTGATATCCAAGATCTGTAAAGAACTTCTCAAACTCAACACCCAAAAAACAAATATAATCAAGTCAAAAAAATGGGCAGATGGCATGAACAGACACCTCTCCAAAGAAGATATACAAATGGCTAACATACAAATGAAAAAATGTTCATCATCATTAGCCATCAGGGAAATTCAAATCAAAACCACATTGAGATACCACCTTACAGCAGTTAGAATGGCAAAAATTAACAAGGCAAGAAACAACACATGTTGGAGAGGATGTGAAGAAAGAGGAATCCGTATCTTACACTGTTGGTACAGCCACTTTGGAAAACAGTGTGGAGGTTCCTCAAAAAGTTAAAAATAGAGCTACCCAATGACCCAGCAATTGCACTACTGCGTAGTTTGCATTTACCCCAAAGATGCAGATGTAGTGAAAAGAAGGGGCACATGCACCACAATGTTCATAGCAGCAATGTCCACAACAGCCAAACTCTGGAAGGAGCCGAGATGCCCTTCAACAGACGAATGAATAAAGGAGATGTGTCCATATATACAATGGAATATTACTCAGCCATCAGAAAGGATGAATACCTACCATTTGCATGGACATCGACTGAACTGGAGGGGATTATGCTAAGTGAAATAAGTCCAGCAGAGAAATTCAATTATCATATGGTTTCACTCATATGTGGAACACAAGGAACAGCACGGAGGACATTAGGAGAAGGAAGGGAAAAATGAAGGGGGGGGGAATCAGAGGGGGAGACGAACCATGAGAGACTATGGACTGTGGGAAACAAACTGAGGGTTTCAGAGGGAAGGAAGGTGGGGGGGATGAATTATTCTGGTGATGGGTATTAAGGAGGGCATGTATTGCAATGAGCACTGGGTGTTATAGGCAAACAATGAACCATGGAACACTACATCAAAACCTAATGAAGTACTGTATGGTGACTAACATAACATAATAAAAAAAAAAGGAAAAAGAAAGGAAAAAAAAAGAAAAAGTACCTCCAAGTAATAAAAAATGTTTTATACTGGTGTAAGTAACAATCATAGGCAAAACAATGTTCTTTGCTTGAAGAATAAATTCATAGTCTGACTGCCCGCCAGTATGCACAACACTGTTACTACCTCCCAAAATTTTGTTTCATAACTTAATCCCTTGTTTCTTTTCATGAGAGACAAGAGAATGTATGGTAAAGATCGTGGGGTTTGAAGACCCGGACACAGGAGATCAAATTGTGACTCTGTCACATATTTCCTTAATCTTCCAACCCTTGATTCTTATAACCATTAAGGTGGAACTAAAAGTATCTTCCTTGCAGTTGTATTAAAGATAACTAAGTGAAATGCATAAAACGTTTATGAATAAAATGTCACAAAGGAGCAGTTATAATTGTAAAAATAGGGTTAAAGTGCTTAATTCAGTGAATCCTTACTAATGTCAAATCTGGAAAAAAAATGCTACATAATCCCAAATTGGACAGGTAGAGATATCCTTAATAAGGGAGTCTTTTATTGCATTATACGATCATCATCTAACCCAACTATCGGGGCCTAATCAAACAAAATCAGGTGGAAGAAATTAAAGTTGATTCTATGTAAAATTTTGGTTAGAATAACTCCTCTCTTATCAACAATATTTATTGTGGGTCTTTGTTTCTGCATTGTGGTCTAGCAATCACAAAAGTAACAAAAGTACATCCTTACCAACACTTGTTATTTCTTGTGTTTTTTATTTTAGCCATTCTGACGAGTATAAAATGATAACTCATTGTGGTTTTAATTTGCATTTCCCTGATGATGAGTGATCTTAAGGATGTTTTCATGTGTTTGTTGGCTTTCTGTATGTCTTTGGAAAAAATGTCTATTCAGGTCCTCTGCCCATTTTTAACTGGATTGTGTGTGTGTTTGTGTGTGTGTGTGTGTGTGTGTGTGTGTGTACGTGTGTTGAGCTGTATAAGTTCTTGATATATTTTGTATACTAATCCCTTATTCAAATATATTATTTGCAAATATTTTCACCCATTCAGGATATTACCTTCCTTTTTTGTTGATGATTTCCTCCACTGTGCAAAAGCTTTATATTTTGGTATAGTCTCCATAACTTAATTTTGCTTTTGTTTCCCTAGCCAGAGAAGACATACCTAGAAAACATATTTCCATAGTCAATGTCAAAGAAATTAATGCCTATATTTTCTTCTCAGAATTTTATGGGTTCAGGTCTCACATGTAGGTCTTTAGCCCATTTTGAGTTTATATTTATGTATGCTGTAGGAAATTGGTCTAATTTCCTTCTTTTGCATGTAGGTTCTTCAAAACATTAAAAATAGAATTACAATATAATCCAGTAATTCCCCTACTGGGTATTTACCCAAAGAAAACTGAAACACTAATTCAAAAGATATATGCATCCCTATGTTTACTGCAACATTATTTACAATAGCCAAGATATGGAAGCAAGTGTTCATCCACAGATGAATGCAAAAAGATGTGGTACATACATACAATGGGAATTACTCAGCCATAAAAAAAAAAAGAATGAATTCTTTGCATTTGCAACAACATGGTTAGACCAAGAGAATATTATGCTGAGCGAAATAAGTCAGTCAGAGAAAAGCAAATACCAGGTGATTTCACTTGTACATGGAATTTAAGAAACAAAACAAACAAATAAAGGGGAAAAACAAGAGACAAACCAAAAAACCAGACTCTTAAAACAAAGAACAAACTGGTGATTACCAGAGGGGAGGTGAGGGGGAAAGGATGAGTGAAATCAGTAAAGGGGATTAAGAGTACACCTACTGATCTTGATGAACAGTGAAAAACGTATAGAATTGTTGAGTCATTATACTGCGTCCCCAAAACTAATATAACACTCTATTTTAATTATATTTGAATTAAAAAACATATAAAGTAACAAAAGTAATTAGAGCATTTCATATGGTTTGATCTAATACTTTATCTTCTTAAACTATAAAATCTTTTTACAGTTTCCTTGAAAAAAAAATACTTTTAAATCTCCTGTAGCTGATGCCCTACCCTTTGTGTCACTTTTCTCTGCTACATCCTCACCAAACGGTCATCCATTCTAGACTTGAATACACAGAGAGTGTTATAGGCCAACTGTGCCCCCCGCCGCAAGTTCATATGTTGAAATTCTTGACACCCCAAACCTCAGAAAGTAAGGGTACTTGGAGACAGGATTTTTAGTGAGGTTATTAACATAACAGGAGGATTAGAATGAGCCCTAATCCACTGTGTCTGATGCTCTTTCAAGAACAGACAATTTGGGTACACAAAGAGACCTCAAGGACGCCTGCGCAAAAAAAGAAAGACCGTGTGAAGACATAACAAGAAGGCATCTTGCAAGCCAAGATGAGAGGCTGAAAAAGAAATCAAACCTGTTAATGCCTTCACCTTGGACTTGTGGCCTCCAGAACTGTGAGAAAATGTATTTGTTATTAAGCCACCCAGTCTGTGGTATTTTGTTATGTCAGTCCTCATAAACTAATAGGGCCAGAAACTCATAGTCGAGAAAATGAAATTATGTTTGTTAAGGGTCAGTTTGGGTTTAAGTATAAAGCTTCATGAATCTTAAGGTTTTCTTTTTCTTGTTTTTGAGTTTTTTAATTCTGTTGCATTGTTAAACCTTCTTATAGCAACCTCTGAATAAGCTCTGAATTTATTCAGCAATTACTGAGCATCAGAATACACAATCAGACTCAAAAGATACAAGTAGACTTCAATCCGATACTACATTTACTTAGTTTTATGGAAGAAAAAGGGCAAGAGAAGTGGCAGATAGTTTTCAATCTCACGGGGAGGCCCAGAAGCTATATGGTATTGAATTTCTTTTACCCCTTAGCGCAAGAGTATGTAGGGCTGTCACAGACGCATTAAGGACCAATGCATAGGTAGGTCATCTTGACACAAAGAGGCTACAGTCTCAGCTTTTCACAAAACTACACAGACCCACAGTTTTTATGCAAATTTAATTTGTTCAATCCAAGTAAATTTTACAGATCAGAGGTTTATACAGTAAAAGAGACACAAAATTCCACATTAGTTTTACATGTGGTTTTTAAGAAGATAAACATTGAAAGCATTCACCAGTAGGCCATTATCAGCCCACTGCAGGTGTTAACCCTCTGCTCACAAGCCCATTAGAAAAGTCTGAAGATAATGCGTAATGAAATGAGGAGCTGTGATCTTGGGAATCCTCCCAGACCCTGTAGGGTCCTGTTTATTCTAAACATGAACTCACCCTTTCTTGGGGTGTTGCAGGCTCAAAGATTCAATTTGGTTAGTTTCCCAAAGTTGATAAGACTCTGGAATGCTCAATCAGGGTAAGGATGTTTATAAGTGACAGATGCATAAAAATCAGAATTCATTAGAATACACTGAGCAATAAACCAAGAGCAGGACCAAGGAGTCACAGTAAATGGACTAATGCATTCCCTCCAAGTGCAAAGCTACATAAGTTGTAAAACAACATCCCTTAGAGAACTTTAGACAGTATGGAATCAGATAAAATCTATTACATAAATCACACCTTTGGAATTAGACTCTGTTAAGTGTCATGCTTATCTTATGCCTTCATGTCCTCTACATCTGTGAGCTGTGCTTAAAGTTTATGTCAGTCCTAAAAGGTACCTTGTTCCAGTTTTCTAGAGAAAATTATATGAGCTTTATAGAAATTGGTTTCATTAATAGGCTATCTCTGCCAGCCTATCCATGTCCTATATAAACTGGTAAATACGAATGAATGTCATTGGAAATATCAGGAAATAAGCTGTGTATTTTCTTTTATTTCCAAAGACATATCCTTTCTTAGGTCTTTATGTGGAAATTTGCCTTCTCTGATTCTCCATTCACTTATTTTCTAGAAACTGTTCACCCTTCAGCTCTTGATTTCACCTTAATCTTGTTCATTGACATAGGCAGAAACTCAGTGTCCCGTTGTGTTTCAAACCACTGTGGCTGCAGATGCAGGTTCTGGGCTCACATGGCTATTGGGGTCCATCCTGGTTACTAATGAGATCCTCAAAGGAAGAATATTTTGGGAGGTCAGCAGTCACTCTAATTATATCCACTAGTAGAACCTACAAGTAAATTTCATTTTGTAAGCTTTAGCCCAGCACTCTAGCCTCTCAATTTCTTTTTTGGATACTGGCTAAATCACTATTTTTTAGCATATGTTTTGGCAAAATTTTACTTGTAAACTTGAAAAGCATGTCTTCTCTCACTATCTCTTTTCAAACTGAAAGATTTTCAAAGCTTCATTAAGGAAAGAATTCTTCAGCCTGCCACTAGAGATTTCTCTCTTATGCTGTCATAGATAAAGTGATTCTGTTGAGATTAAAGAGTTTTAGGTTATTATCACACAGAAGCAAGTACACATTTATTTTAAGTTAGCCATATTAGTTGTTGGTCATCACGATATTCTTTTAAATGTTTTAGTATTTATAAGCTGTTTCAATATCTTGCCTGAATTATGTTAAAAATGACATTTGCATTTATCCCTTTCTTCCAGTATGGTACTCAGCTTTGTCATCTTTTAAAAATATTAGTAGGCTTAAAGCAGATATGTTTAATATTTAAGATAGTCTAGAAATATCATATGTTTGTTCTTGACCATTACACAATATCAGTGATGCGCTTGCTTTTGAACCTTGCAAAATTGTCAAGCACTCTTCTATTTATCTACACATGACATTTCCTAACTGGGTGTGCTTAGCAAGTGTTAAGCTCTTTTAAACTGAAATAGAACCCCATTTGCTTTGGAGTCTGATTTGTATTACTCAGTAATTGAATTGCTTTATTCTACTACTCTCCAGAAGAATACACACAATTCCTTTAAACTCAAAAAATAGTTGCTATGATAAAAGCAGCTACTGCCTCATCATCTTATTTTTAACTTAAAAGTTTACATCTTCTAAAAGAACTGTATCCTACTACCATATATGAGAATTAGAGGATGGAACTGTATCTCAAGTGGCTGGCTTAAAACTGACCCTTCTTTACTTTGTTAAGATTGATACCAAAGACAAACACATTCAATTGTCTCTTGGAGACCACTTGGGAACTGCACACATACCTCAGTTCCACCATGTCCAATTTACACTCATACCACTGCCACCAACCACCCTTGCCTGAAAACATATGCAAAAAGATTAACTGTAACTTCTGTTGGTCGTTCATTTACCAATTTAGAAAGCAGTTCTTAGTAGAAGTAAATGTTAGCATTCTCGTCGACAGGAACAAGAACACTTAGAAGGTGGGAGCAACAACTTATTTTCAGAGCCAACAGCAGTTAAAAAACAAACAAAAAATCCAAGTAATTGTTTAATAAATATTTTTTAATGAACTGTTTTAATCACATAGCCTTGAATGGTTCCTTGAACTTGCACTAATGATCTGGCTACTTGATTATATATATATGTATATATATATATACACACACACACACATATATATATATACACACACACACATATATATATGTACATATACACAAATTAAAGTATTTTCTGTATGGATATTTTACTACTTTTTCTAGTATGTAGAAAATGTATCTGGTTATTTAGTAAGATGAAAAACCTGTATTACCTGCTGTGATATACAAATTTAAAGGCATCATTCTTCTCTAACTCTTAATTTTTCCTTCTTAATTGCTACGACATAAAACAAACATTTAGGAAGTTGTGTGATTATTTCTACCTAACTTTACATTAAGATGTTCACTTTTTGTTCCTCATAAATTTCTGACATACACAAAGATATGTGACCTCTTTGTTAAACAGTGTAGATAATTTCTATCTACCTCACCAGAAGCACACAGGGAATGATGTGATGATTTATATGCAAAGCACTGAGAACTTGCCTACAGCAGTCAAACAAATGCCAAATGTTTACTAAGAAGATACCATGTTCCTGAATCTTGATAAAAGCAAGATCATGGAATAAGGGTGTGCCTGTGGCCATTTGGCTATTAAAGCTTATGGAAGTCTCTTTTGCAGTTTCTTTATGTGCTTATGGTATGCAAATCTAAGGTCTTGGAAAATTTAATAAAAGTTCTGGTAACTTTCCTGAATTTAGTCATTTTGAATAAATCAAATCAGTATATTGGGAATTTTCCCAATATATGCCAGTTATGCATATACATATGCATACATAGGGCACACAATGGCTTCCTTGGAAATGTGTTTTGTGTGTGTGTGTGTGTGTGTGTGTGTGTGTGTGTGTGTGTGTGTGTGTGTAATGCAGCCTATTTGGTGTCAGAAGCAAGGCTTTCACGATGCAATACTGGGAGAATAATGACAGATGACTCTGGGTTGGATTTCTCCTGCTGTCAACACAGTACAGAATTGAAATATTGTCTATTCTATGAATACAATAAAAGAAAACTTGAGAATTAATGATAAAGAGGAAAACTTAAAAGAAAAAGCCTATTGTGCTCAAATGATGCAATGGTCCTTTTTTTTTTTTCTTTTGGTGAAAGGGAGAAGTCAGCCTATATGTCTAATTCCCATTACCAAGCCAAAATTACTGGTTTCTAGTAGAGCTTGAAAGAGGATGTGACATATTTATGCTTAAAAAAACTTTCCATAAAAATAAAATCACATAAAACACTACATTTAAAAATCATGTCAGATATCAAAAGAGTTTATTTTGGGAAAGGAAGGATGGGACAATTTCATTAACATAATTTACCCAACCATGTATTTCTTTTTTTCCAATGGACTGGACTTTATTTTTTCCAGCTTTATTGATATATAATTAACAAGTGAAAATTGTATATATCTAAGGCATACAATGTATTGTTTTGATACATGTATACATAGTTAAATGATGACCACAATCAAGCTAGTAAACATATCCATCACCTCACATAAGTACTGCTTAATTTTTTGGGGGGGTGAAAATTCTTAAGATCTACTCTCTTTACACATTTCAAGTATATAATATTATTAACGATAATCATGCTATAAATTAAACCTCCATCATTTATTCATCCTGCATAATTGAAACTTTGACCAGTATTTCCCCATTTCTACTCTGTGCTTCTTAGATTTCAACTTTTTAGAGTCTATACACACCTTGCAGTACAGTAGTATTCCCTATCCATGGTTTTGCTTTCCATGGTTTCAGTTACCTGTGGTCAAATGTGGTCCAGAGCAGATGATCCTCCTCCTGACACATTCCCCGAAGGTCAAAAATAACCTAACATTATTTCACATTGCCTATGTCATTTACCTCATTTCATCCCATCAAATAAGCATTTTATCACCTCACATCATCACAAGAAGAGTGAGTACAGTACAGAAACATGTTTTGCAAGAAACCACACTCAGATAACTTTTACAGCATGCTATTATAATCATTCTATTTGATGTATTGTTGCTAAACTCTTACTGTGCCTAATTTATAAATTAAGCTTTATCTTAGTATGTATAAATAGGAATAAACATAGTATATATAGGGTTTGATATACTATCCATGGTTTCAGGCATCCACTGGGGGTCTTGCAACGGATCCCTTGCAGATAAGGAGGGACTACTGTATTTGTCTCTGGTTCATCTATATGGTTGCAAATTGCAGGATTTCTTTCTTTTTTAAGGCTCAGAAATATTCCAGCATATATGCATATGTATATGTATATATACATACATGTATTTCACATTTCTCTATTAATCCATTGATGGGCATATAGGTCATTTTTATATCTTAGCTATTGTGAATAATGCTGCAGTGAATATGGGAGTACAGTTATCTCTTCAAGATAATTATTTAATTTCCTTTAAATATATAACCAGAAGTGAGACTGCTGAATCATATGATAGTTCTGCCTTTAACTTTTTAAAGGAATCTCCACACTGTTTTCCATAATATCTACAGCAATTTATATTTCTATAGACAGTGTACAAAGATTCCCTTTTCTCCACATACTCATCAACACTTGTTAGCTTTGTGTGTGTGTGTTTTTTTTAATAATAGCCATTATAACAGGAGCAAGGTAATGTCTCATTGTGGTTTTGATTTCTATTTCTCTGAGTTTAGTAATGTTGATCACTTTCACATGTATCTGTTGACCAATTGTATGCCTTTTTTTGAGAATATCTACTCAAGTCCTTGAACATTTTTTTAATCAGGTTATTTTCTTGCTACTGAGCTGTTTCAGTCATCATATATTTTGTATTTTAACTCCTTATCAGATGTACGCTTTATAAACATGTTCTCTCATTCCATACACTGTCTCTTCACTCTGTTGACCTTTTCCTTGCTACGCGTAAGTCTTTTCATTTGATGTAGTCCCATTTGCCTATTTTTGTTTTTGTTGCCTGTGCTTTTAGATCATATCAAAAAATATCATTGCCAAAAACAATGTTGAGAAGCTTTTCCCCTATATTTTTGTCTAGTGATTTAACAGTTTCAAATATTACATTTAAGTTTTTAATCCATTTTGAGTTGATTTTCATTTATGATGTGAGACAGGGCACAGTTTCATTCTTCTGCCTGTGTAAATCCAGTCTGCAAATACAATATATTGAAGCGATTATTCTTTCCCCAATGTGTATCCTTGGGAATACATGAGGTTCTTTAAGATGATATTCTGAATTCTTGTCAGGCAATTCACAGATCTCCAATTCTTTCAAGTTGGTGACTATTTATTTTTTTCCTTTGATTGTGTCATATTATCTAGATTCTTCACGTTCCTTGTATGTTTGCTTTGTTGTCTATGCATTTGAAGATACTGAATTTTGTTCTGTGCCTCTTCACAGTCTTGCAGATCAGCACCACCTATAAGATGCCATCCCCTTTTCTTATTCCTAGCTGTTCCAAGGGCCCAGACTCCACAGGTTGCTCCAGACTCAGTATGAGGAAGGAGAGAAACGGGCTTCATGGAGGGTGCTCTGAAATTCTGGGGATAAGACTCCCTTCACTTCATTCTCTCTCGTGGAGGAAAAAAGTCTTAGTTATGTATCTTTTCCCAATCTCATTGAGTAGCACTGGCTGTAAAGGGATTCCTCCTCTTTCCTTTGTTCCTTGCTGGGCTCTGTAGATTGTTCAGTGCTTGGAATGAGGTGAGACAGAAATAAGCCCAATGGAGTACGCCTTGAGAGGCCAAATGCACACTCCAAACTCACTTTTCCCACAATGGGAGAAATCATGGGTTGAGGTAATCTTCTCGGTAGTGAGCGAAGGTTGTTTGAGGGAAAGACTGACCTGAGTCAATTGCTCCTCTTACCCATATAAATGTGACTGCTCTCAGTTTGTGCTCCTCTGGATTATACTGACTTTTTACTCTGTGTTCTGCATTTCCTTTCAAGGTATTTTGGTACCAAAATGATTGTTAGATCAGTAATTCTATGGAGGAACAAGAGTTAGGGCTTCCTACTCTGCCATCTTGCTAATCTCACCACCTCTAATCATATACTTACTATTCATCCATTATCAATTTTGGTACATTAAATATTAAACTTCTGCCCATATGCAATAAAAATCACACTGAAGCTATTCATTAATGGTAAGGACATATGGGAAGTTTCAGAAAATCCAGATTCATCTGGTCCTGGATAAGTTCAACAAATGCAGAAAATGGCATAAGATATTAATAAGTTAGAATAGATGGATATTAGGAGCACCTAGGTAATTCAGTCAGTTGTATGTCCAACTCATGATTTCGGCTCAGGTTGTGATCTCAGGGTTGTGAGACTGAGCCCTGCATCAGGCTCCACACTGGGTGTGGAGTCTTCTTAAGATTCTCTCTCTCTCTCTCTTTCTCTCTCTCTTTCCCTTGGCCCCTCCCCCTGCTCTCTCTCTCTCAAATAAATTCTTAAAAAAATAGACTGATATTATATTTTACATGAATAACTACACAAAAATTTACATCTAGAATCATCCTTAAGATTTGAAAAATAAAAACATCACTGATCTAGTAAAAAATGAGGCAAAAATGTTTATCTTTTCCATTAATATTTAATACTGTTCTAGAAGGACTAACAAATGCAATTAGACAAGAATAAGTGATGTAATCATCGGCAAATTGGAAACCAAATTAACTTTATAAATAATAACATCATTAATATTGGAAATTCAAAGATAAATTCTACTAAAATGTAAAATCTTACTGAATCATATAAAAAAACAATTGGATTTGGGGGCACCTGGCTGGCTCAGTCCGTAGAGCATGAGACTCGATCTCAGGGTCATGGGTTTAAGCCCTGTGCTGGGTGTAGAGATTACTTAAAAATAAAAACCAAACCAAACCAAAACAAAACAAAAAAACCCTAAAATTTGTATGGAACCACAAAAGACCCCAAATACCCAAAGCAAACTTGAAAAAGAAAAGTAAAATCGGAGGCTTCACAATTCTGGACTTCAAGTTATATTACAAAGCTGTACTGATCAAAACAGTATGGTACTGGGCGCCTGGGTTGCTCAGTTGGTTGGGCGACTGCCTTCGGCTCAGGTCATGATCCTGGAGTCTCGGGATCGAGTCCTGCGTCGGGTTCTCCACTCAGCGGGGAGTCTGCTTCTCCCTCTGACCCTCTTCCCTCTTGTGCTCTCTATCTCTCATTCTCTCTCTCTCAAATAAATAAATAAAATCTTTAAAAAAAAACAGTATGGTACTGGCACAAAAAACAGATACACAGATAAATGAAATAGAATAGAAAACCCATGAATGAACCCATAACTTTATGGTCAATTAATATCCAACAAAGCAGGAAAGAATATCCAATGGGAAAAAGAAAAAAAAAAACTGGGCAGCAACATGCAAAAGAATGAAACTGGACCACTTTCTTACACCATGCAAAAAATAAACTCAAAATGGATGAGAGACCTAAATGTGACACCTGAAACCATAAAAACCTTAGAGAAGAACACAGGCAGTAACCTCTTTGACATTGGCCATACCAACTTCTTTCTAGATATGTCCCCTGAGGCAAGTAAAACAAAAGCAAATATAAACTATTGTGACTTCAGAAAAATAAAAAGCTTCTGCATAGCAAAAGAAACAATCAACAAAACTAAAAGGTAACCTACAGAATGGGAGAAGACATTTGCAAATGACATTTCTGATAAAGAGATAGTGTCCAAAATATATAAAGAACTTAAAACTCAACAGCCAAAAACCAAATAATCCAATTAAAAATGGGCAGAAGACATGAACAGACATTTCTTCAAAGAAAACATATGGATGACCAACAGACACATGAAAGGATGTTCAACATCACTCATCATCAAGGAAATGCAAATCAAAACTACAATGAGATATTACCTCACACCTGTCAGAATGGCTAAAATCTAAAAAAACACAAGGAACAACAGGTGTGGACAAGGATGTGGAGAAAGGAGAACTCCCTTGCACATTTGGTGGGAATACAAACTGGTGCAGCCACTATGGGAAACAGTATGGGGGTTCCTCAAAAAGTTGAAAATAGAACTACCTTTTGATCCAGCAATTACACTACCAGGTATTTACCTAAAGAATACAAAAATACTAATTCAATGGGATACATGCACCCCGATGTTAATAGTAGCATTATCTACAATAGCCAAATTATGGAAACAGCCCAAGTGTCCATCAACTGATGAATGGATTAAGAAAGGGGGTATATATACATCGGAAATATTACTCAGCCATCAAAAAGAATGAAATCTTGCCATTCGTAACACTATGGACAGAGCTACAGAGTATTATGCTGAGTGAAATAAGCCAATCCGAAAAAGACAAATATCATATGATTTCACTCCTATGTGGAATTTAACAAACAAAGCAAAGGAGAAAAGGGAAAAAGAGAAAGAGAGGGGGGCAAACCAAGAAAAAGCCTCTTAACTAAAGAAAACAAACTGATGGTTACCAGAGGGGAGATGGGGGAGGAGTGAAATAGGTGATAGGGATTAACTAGGGCACTTGTGATGAGCACTGGGTATTGTATGGAAGTGTTGAATCACTATACTGTATACCCGAAACTAATATTACACTCTATGTTAACTAATTGGAATTTAAGTTTAAAATAACGAGAAAAAGAAATTGATTTTTATTTTCAGAAAAAAATCTGAAAGCCTAATTAAAGAATACATCTCATTAACAACAGCAGTAAAATCCCAACTGCTGAAAAATGTCACCTTACAAAATACAGTCTTCAGGTCAAGAGCATTTGTGCTTCTTCTCAGATATGGGCATGATTTTCTATTAAAAATATCTGAATCTTCAAAGATTCAG
The DNA here is from genome assembly GCF_037043125.1 of Eumetopias jubatus. Classification (NCBI taxonomy): domain Eukaryota; kingdom Metazoa; phylum Chordata; class Mammalia; order Carnivora; family Otariidae; genus Eumetopias; species Eumetopias jubatus. The sequence goes on from NW_028274815.1 coordinate 42,251,746, forward strand.
TTTTCTTTTCTGAAATGTGTATCTTTTAAAGTCCTATGTGTAGTACGCCTCTAGGAATCAGATAGGATGTGATATGTTTTTTATATCATCTTTCCTCATGGCTAGAATTTATGACTTTAGACGTTGACTTTCTTCTGCTTTTCTAATATGCACTCAATTTATTGTAATATAGTTTACAGATCCTTGCAAGTCGCCTTAAATGTGTTTTTGGAACAAGACAGTTTATAAATAAGTAAATATAAGGAAAAAAAGGAGACGCAAATACTGAACATGGTCTATTAATAAGAATAGTCAATATCCTTTCTACATACCTAAACTGTTATGAAAATGAGGAAGATTTTAGGTTAAATTTATATATAAACAATCTCTACATCAATCCCAATCTGTACCCAAAATGTACAAACAAGAACCAATCCTAGAACTGAGGACCCATGACATGTGCCCAACGCATTGCCATTATGTCAACTTTCTCTCTGCATGTACAATTGATCTTAACTCAAATTCCAAACTCTCTTTCTGACATTAAAGACTTTCTCTTTTTTTCTGCTGATGAAAATCATCACTGTAAGAAAAGGTAGTAAATAAATAAGCCAGATATATTGAATACATACTGCAGAACAGATCTTACTCTAAATACATTAATGTAATGACTAATTGTCAAAGCAGTACCTCAAAGTATTTGAGATATAAACCATTTACAGATGAGGAGTTCCTGGCATAGAGAGGTTAAGTTCTGAAATTATATAGTGATGGAGCAGAATTTACCACAAGCAATCTAATATTAGAACTTAGACTTCTAACCACCACATTATACTGCACATTATACAATACTACCTCAAAAAGATCAGGGATAAATTAGGAGAAATAAGTATGGGAAGATAAGATATTTTAAATGAGTATGTAAATTTAATTATGTAATATATATTACATGGCACAGGCTTATTACCTTAATATATACAATAACTTAGTGTGCTGTAAAATAAAAACATCAATTCATTAATGGATATGTCATTATAAATTAATAGCACTATTCATTATTTGTTAAGTATTTATTGTGCTCTAATAATTTTCAAATCATTAAGACCAGTATATCCTTTGATATATCAAACTGTCTTAAATCATGGATTTTCTTATCTTCATGTTTACAAATGAGAAAACCGAAGCTAAAAATGGTTAAGTGGTACTTTTCCCCCTCTAAGAGATGCTTCTATCAATTCCCTTATACAGGCTTGGCCTCTCTTAACTAAACTAACCACACATTTTCTCCCCTCTCTCACAGGAAAAGAAGATAACTATGACAATTTGTGAATGCTTATTACCTTTCTCAAATAAGTCTCAACTAATTATTCGCTTTTTCTCAAAAAGCAAATTTCATATTAGAGCAACAAGTAAAGCATGTAATATTGCAAAGTTACTGTGATCTCCACTAAAAAAACTCCTTTTAGGTGTCTTCTGAAAACTGTTACTAAACACTAGCTGTACTTTCCAACCAAAGCTGTCTCAAAGGAAGTACCGAATTATGATTCCTTGTCTTCTCTGCCTACCATCATGCCAGAGAAAGATCCTATAAGCAATCACAGCAACCCTTTTTTATACTGGACATGAATGGAAACTTCTCTGTCCAAAACCCATATTTTAGAATTCTAAATATGATCAGATATATAAGAAATATACACATACATGAAATATACATACATATCTCACATACATATACTTAAAGTTATTATAATAGCTAAGTTTTAAATTGGGAATGATTCTTACTAAGATTTGAAGTAATCCAATCAAGAAAGTCTTCTCTGGTTTGACAAGTACCTAAAACATATATGGCTGAGTCAAGTTTCTAAAACTCAAAATGACACAAGGTAATATGTACCATTAAAGTAATTCACTGCATGTTGGACTATGAGCAAGTTAGTTTTCCTCTCTTGGCTTTATTCATTTTATTTACTTATAAAATTTGGAACGTGGACGGGGTGCTATTTCAGTAGTATAGCATTTTATAAGTCTATAAGTCTGCAAATGGAAGTCATTTGTTCTCTTCAGGAGTTTAACTCTCAATTTATTATCCTTGACATAGTCCATCAAAGCTGTTTATGCCCAAAATCCAGATAGCAATCCTCACATACATAAATACTGCAAGGGTATATTTTAGTCTTGTTGTCATGAAATCTGAATTAATGAATTTCCAAAAGTCCTGTGCTTTATAGTTTTCATTTCTATGCTCAAAAATGATTTATTTTCTGAGGTAACTTCACCCTCTGCCTGATGTAATACCGCTCTGTTAGAGTAAAATTTTCAACTTGACTGGGAACAATGGGTACATTTCATTGTTTCCTTTCCTTTGTAAAAATGTAAAGTAAATGCTATTTAAAGTTATAGTTCTCTCATTAACTTTCTAATAACATTTCCTATATTTTTATAGGTACTTTAAAAATATTTGATAAATATTCCTAATTCCAGGGCCAAGTGACCAAAAAAATATTAATTTGGGAGATAATGGGAAGAGATTTGAGACGCTCATCACACCAGGTTTATAAAGAGTATTTCCCCAACTCGAGAGGAACTGCTAGAGAGGCTCAAAAATCCATTATCACCCACATGCCTATGTATGTCTGCTCTGTCTCCTCCATCTCCTCTTTCCCTTCCTCTTCCTCCTTTCAGTGATTTGTGTCTGCTAGAAGAACAGTCCTAATGTCATGCTGAACACACTACCTGGACATAATTGGAGCAAAACAACTCTCACTATTGCTAGTAGCACAACTTTGTTTTTCACTCTCTCTTCCCTCTGGAAATATTTGAAGCATATTTGAGGAAGCATTGTAGGTTAGAGGTAATTAAGAATGACATTTACAAAAAGAAGAGGCGACAAAAGTGGAGAAAGGAGACCCCTGTGCACTGTTGGTGGGGTTGTAAATTGGTACAACTACAATGAAAAACAGTATGGGGTTTCCTCAAAAAATTAAAAATAGAACCCTATTGTCCAGAAATTCCACTTCTGAAAATACAGGCATACCTCGGAGATATTGCAGGTTTGGTTCCAGAAAACTACAATAAAGCAAATACTGCAGTAATGCAAATCAAATGAATTTTTTGGTTTCCAGAGCATGTAAGTTATGTTTATACCATTGTGTAGTCTACTCAGTAAGTGTTGGCCTTATGTCTAAAAGAAAAAGTACATATTCTAATTTTAAAATGCTTTATTCCTAAAAAATATTAATCTGAGCTTTCAGTGAGTTGTAATCACTAATCACAGGTTACTATAACAAGTACAATGATAATGAAAAAGGTTAAAATATTACAAGAATTACCAAAAGGTGACACAGAGACCTGGAGTGAGCAAATGTTAGTTGCTCATTGGCACTGTTATTCTTGTTTGACCCAGGATGGCTACAAAACTTCAATTTGTAAAAAACACATCTATGGAGTGCAATAAAGTGAAATGTTATAAAATGAGGTATGCCTGTATACAGGAAATGAAAATACTACCTCAAAAAGGTACAAGAGCCAAGACATGGAAACAACCACCTAAGTGCCAATGGATGGATAAATGGATAAAGAAATATATATGCAATTGGAATATCACTCAGCCATAAAAAACAAGGGAATTCTACCATTTGCAAAAACATGGATGGACCTTGAAGGCATTATGCTAAGTGAAATAAGTCAGACAAAGACAAATAACATGTAATCTCACTAAAATGTGGATTCTAAAAACAAACAATAAACCCCACTAAACTTATAAAGAGATGAGATTTGTGGTTATCAGAGGTACAGGGCGGGAATTAGAGAAAGGTGGTTAAAAGGTACAAACTCCCAGTTATGAGATAATGTACAACATGATGACTATAGTTAACACCACTGTATGATATGTAGAAAAGCTGTTAAGAGAGTAGATTCTAAGAATTCTCAACATAAGGATAATTTTTATTTTATCTCATAAGATGATGGATGTTTTAACTAAACATATTTTGATAATCATTTCACTATAGATGTAAATCAAACCCCCCAAAAGAGTAATATTTACAACATCTAACAATTTGTGAGGAATAAACACATGCAGAGCAGAACTGAAGCTGTATAGAGTGCTGGAGCAGAGTCCTGTTGAATTAGTCTTTACTGCCTTGGTTGGTGGATTATGGAGCATTTCCTGGGAGGGGAGGCCTGGGGTAGCATCAGGGTAGGTGAGAGCTTGAGCATGAGACATTTATTAAACTCGTATGGAAAAAATATTTAAACAATCTGTAGGCTGCATTAGTCATTCAAAATTAGAAAGTCTAATTTTTTAAGTAATTTTAAAGTATACTGTGTGACTTTCGGCCCAAACTACAAAGATTTAAAATCTAATTAAGGCATAGTAATGTGGAAAGGACTGAGATGTCTTCAAGTCTCCAGGCAGAAGCAAGAGGAGAGCAACAGAAAGGCTTTTTTATCCTATTTTTCTTACCACAAAGATACCATGTTTGATTAAATTTGAAGTTATATTTAGTAACATTTCTTTCCCTTTACATATTAGAGGAAATAATCTTCATGGATTGAAAAATACTGAAACTTTATTTTTTAATAGTTAAGGTGAGTCTATTAAACAAAAACAAGGTCATTCTTAAGCTAGGAGAATTAGGGCACAGAGCTACACCTCCCAGACAGAAATCTAACTTTTCACCAATAAACTCCATGAATCCTTGCAATTCTTGATCTTCTGATACAATGTGCAACAGTACAAAAGATGTTTTTTCATGCAATTTTAAAATATGTTTTTCTCAACAAAACATTTGGCAAATTAGTTATAATTACGGATTTTATAGTTTAAGCAACATATGCCCAAAGAAACTTGAATAATACCACCACCACCACTACAACAAAACATGTTTCTCAGGGAGACAAATCCTCCATAAACTCTGCTTTGAACCATTTGCTTTGTAGAAACCACAAAGTCAATCTTATTTCCAGTCTGACTAATTGGCCAAACTGTATTCATTAACTGAATAAATGAGACTGACATTCCTTTACATCTTCTAAAATCTTTTTAATATTAATCAAATAATGAATTTCTTTTCCCTTAAACGTAGCTTCTAATATAACTTCTTATCTAGTATATTCAATCCAGACTTGCCTTTTTATCTTTCTGAATGCTGTCTATAAACTCTTACTTTAAAGCCATTTTTTCTTTTTTAATAATAATGTTGCTCAAATAATTTTATCAAATTTTCTTACCATTTCAACTTCAAAGAGGTCTCTTATGATCTCTAAAAATCCTAACATTCTTTTACAATCTACCTAGCATTTCTGTATATGTTTGCATATGTTTATATGTGTTTATGTACATTCATGTGTTGTTATGCATACATATACAATTATAATACACACATATGCATATTTATAATGTGGTTATATGTACAGGGATACATATATATAAATACAGAAAGACATGCACATACATATATATCAGGTATTGATTACTAACAGAGGAATTTTAGCTGTTTTTATTTTTTTATCTTCAGAAAAACCAGGTTGAGTTAAATCATAATTTATTCATTTGACATATAACAGCACAAAGTTTTAGTGATATTTCACTATCACAAATACTAGTGGGAGAACTGATTATAATTAAATTTTATAGATCAAATACTCATTCTACTATAAACAACTTTATTCCCAAAGTCTCTATATGGCAAGTAAAATCAATGTTCTTAGCATCATTTTATTGATGAGCACACAGGAAAATACAAATATTAACTGTCCTATAGCCTAACAGAAAGTTCAAGGTCTGAAACTAGAGCAGAATCTGTCAAGTTTCCAGAATCAGTGTCTACACTATATTACCTTATACAATTAACTATATGCATATAAATGGAATTCCTCATAAGTTATGTAAACATGTAGATCATTCCTATGACTGAATATAGGGATGATTTGTGGAAAATCTGCCATGGGCCATTTCTAGAACCTATTTCACTGGCCTAAAATTCAGATTTGATTTAAATGGATTTGTTCTCATTTTATCAGTGCAAACTGGACACTTTTTTTTTTTTTAATTTGAGAGACAGAAAGAGAGAGAACGAGCACAAGTTGTCGGGGTGGGGCGAAAGAGGAGGGAGAAAGATAGACTCTCTCAAGCAGACTCCAGGCTGAGCGGGGAGCCAGATGCAGGGCTCCATCCCACAACCCCAAGATCATGACCTGATCCAAAACCAAGAGTCAGATGCTTAACCAATTGCACCACCCAGGCACCCCAAACTGAACACTCTTAACTTATAATTCAGGATGGATACTAGGAGGGAAAAATAATCCTTTTAAAGCTTTTTATAATGGGGGAAAATGGAACTCCTGCTTAAAAACCCAAATTTAGCAAACCAAACTTATTTATTAATTAAGGTACAGCTAAAAACAATAAAGTATGTATGAACATATCCTCTTATGCCCACTGCATTTGTGAGGAATTCAAATAGGAACTGCTCTTGGCATCCAGGGGGAATCTGAGAGAGAATTCTAACTTTGTGAACATAAAGACATTTCTTTCAGCAGAAGATAGAAGTCAAACTTCTACATTATAGGTCCAGGATAGTTTCAATTGGCTACAATAGGGTGTAAGGGGGGGGTCCTGTGAGTTTAATTCACAAGTGAATTAAGGTTTCATAAGAAAATATCTTGTTGCTGTTACGCTTTCTTGAAAGTATTCTAAATTGTCTGAGTCTACTTTATGGTTGTAGGTCAGGTTAACACTAATGAGTAGAGAAGCTTTTGAAGATGAGGGTCAAAGTCCCAAGAAAAACATCGGAGCATCTTCACTGGAGTCAGAGTCACGACTTAAAAGGAAATTCACTCTGTTGCCTGGAAAGTGGTTACTTACCTGTGGAGATGTGCATTTTCCCAACTTACAAAAAAACCAGCAAACAAACAAACCATTGGACCAGATACTCTTAAGAGTCTTTACTAAAACATATATGACTTTTTCTAATTTTACTTTATTGTAGAGAAAGGAAAAGGTGACTTTGAGCAATATTAAGAAAGAAAAATAACATCGTAATGGATATTGTTTATGTTTCTAAAAACCTGGGCTGAAACACATCTCAACTAAAAATTTCTAGAAATACAGAAACCCCATTGATAGTTAATCCACTAGCTGGTAGATTCAGTCCCATCTAAAAGGCTGAAATGAACAGAACAAAGTTTTTACCACGGTTCTTAGAGAAGTTATTTTGAAAAACTTCAACTAAAGAAAGTTTTTATTTAAGAATCCTCTAATGCTCCAGCTGTGCTGAAGGAAAAATGAAATTGAAGGATCTGATATGCAGTAGCTATTAATATATGGATATTTTTCAGAATAACAGACTCAGTGAAAATGATAACAGTATTTTAGGAGAATCAAATTTTAGCAAATTTAGAAGCCATTATTTAAAAAGAAGAATATATGTAAAGAAACTCACTATTCAGCTCCTTAAAACTATTGTTAAGGGCTTATTTTTTTTTTTAGGAACAAGATTATGTCTTGTTTTTCTAATACATATGTATGTAATAATTATGCAATTTTCAGTGATTTATAATATGCAAAAATATTTCTTAAATAAAATTAGTTTCATTTTTAAATCTGATAATAAAATTTTATATTCGCTGTCCCTTATTCCTGAGAAGAATCCAGTGATTTGTGAGTTTGGGAAGGTGACAATACTCCTTTTTCAAGTACCTAAAGGAAGATAATGAGGAAATGGTTACTTTTTTTGTTTTTCTGTTTTAATTGGTACTAAAGGGAATCTTTAAGGCAAGGATGGAATTAAATTAAAAATTACAGTAAAGTGGAGAAAGATTAGAAAATATTGTTTGAGCCAAATAATGGAATATCTTTTACTGAAAGGCTAAGATCACCTGGGGTTCCTACTTGATAGTAAACTCATTTGCAGAGAGAAGTGATCTGCCAAATTCCAACTGAGAGTTAATAACAGACCAGAGATCCAAACAAAACTAATTTCCTTGGACTCCTATCCAAGTCCTTACTCTACCATAAAAGTTCAAAACTTAATTTTTTTTAATTTAAATTACATACAACGAAATTTTAAGCTGTGGTAGATTGCCTAGTAAGAGTCAATGCTTCCTCATTAATAATACCAAACCTTTTGCTTTGAGTCACCTTTATGTATTAGTAGAAAATATTGATGCCTACCTGGTGATTAATTATGTAATCATCAGTATCCCCCTCCCACATTATATATATTTCCTGTTTCTCTGGAGAACCCTGGCCAATACACAAAGCATGACAGAACATAAGTAGCTGCTCTGAAGGAGTTCAAGGGCAAGATGGGGAGGTCTGAATAATTCTCTGAACCAGAAGTCTCCTTCGACTCAAAGCAGAAAATCTAGTAAAGAATTCTTTGCCCTGCTATGAGTAACAAATCCTTGGAAGTATTAAATGGAGAGAAGGGCTTAATTCTTAGTGACTAGAAAGAGCAACTTAGCAATGTTCAAACTTTGCAAAAAGTAACCTTGTCTTATCGCAGTTGATAGTATTTTTTAACTATATATAGTTCAGACAAATATCTAGGCTTCAGAGTAATAGACTTCCAAAATCTAACAAGATACACATAGACCTTAACAGACTTTAAAAAGGAATGTGACTTTAAGAAGATGGTGAGTGCTGAGGTTGTTAATATGACTACAGAAATGTAGATAATTAAAATATAGAACAAAGAAGGGACAAATACAAACCTAACTCAATCATCTGAAAATGTTTCCGATAAGCTTGGATATTAAAATGAGAAGTGTATAAGACAAATTAAGAATCACATATTGGAAGAGAAAGACTTAAAGGATTGTATGAATATCTAAGGGTAGTGGCTAGAAAGCTTAAACCCAGAATAAGGTAAGCCAGGAGAAAAAATGCTGAAGGGAAGGAATAAAGGGGGCTCTGGAAAGGAGGTAAATTAATACAAGTGAGATATAGGAACTCTTTTGAGAAAATGGTTTTATATTAGCATACACCAAAATTTCACTTTGAAAATATTTAGTGATTTGGACACCGGAGATAAACAGATGAAAGATACATGGAAAGGAATTAGTCATCAATAAACAGTTACTGTACATCAGGTGTTTTATATTATATGTATTTAATATTTTATATGTGTATGTACTTATTACACAACAAGAACCTTGGAGGCTAGGATTACTTTCATTTAGGAGGCAGGAATTCAAATAATTAATTGTCCAAGGTCACACAGTTCGAGGATGCCAGAATTGACTCTGAGTCCAGCTTCATTCTTACATTCAGTCTTAGAATTAGGCATTACAAATTAGTTCCACAGTGGATTGAGAACATCTTCAAAATGACGAACTGCAATTGATTGAAACTTCTAAGAAATATCACTTGTCTATTTACTTATAGACAAGGTTTGAAATATCAAAAAATAGAGGACATAACTCTGTTGAAGTACTCCAGTTGAGATAGTGTCTGTCAGCCTGCAAGTTCAGAAAGACAGTCTTGTCCCATGCTTTGTTCCTGAGGCTCTATCTGCTTTGGGTAACTGCTCAGTAAACATTTGTTGGGTAAACTTATATGTAAGCAGTTTACAGATAATTAACTCCCTGGGTTATAAACAGGAAATGGTTTTACTTTTCCAAAAAAATCCCCAATCGTATCCCACCCAGACCCACTTCCATCTACTTAGTTATACTTTCTCAGTATCCTTGTGTTTTCAGCCATTCCTAAATAACAGTATCATCTGGGTTCCTAAAACTGTTCTATTCCTGTTCAAAGCTGTAGTTTTATATTCAATTCAAAATTATTCTTCTCTGTTCCTTAGTACAGGAAAAGGACAAAAGCAGCAGCCAGTTATCCTACTTAAATTTTAGGTAGCGTTTTTCCCCTTGGAGGTGCCTGCCGTACTCTATCTGATGTAATTTTTTTAAAGAATTTATTTATTTAGTTCAGAGAGCAAGAGAGAGTGAGAGAGAGCATGAGTTGGGGCGGGGGGAGGCAGAGGATGAGGAAGAGGCAGACTCCCCACCGAGCAGGGAGCCCAACGATGAGGGACTAGATCCCAGGACTCCAGGATCATGATCTGAGCCGTAGGCAAATGCTTAACCAACTCAGCCACCCTATCTGAAGTAATTTTTGTACTTGGTGTGGATTTGGCAGTAAGGTGGGGGGAAATTCAGAGTCCTAAAAGCAAAGTGCTCGATTGTGAGCAAGCACCATGGCTAGCCACATCCTACTAGCCTCCTTTCAGACCTGATCCCCACCAGCCATCTCTCTTCAGATAATCTGTTTCCTGTTCTAAAAGAACCAGCATGCATCAACAGGTCTCCTGAATGAACAAAGTCAAATTAAGGAATAAAATGATGACCCCCTATTTCCCAGATACTCTTCAGTCTTCAAATGTGATTCTACTTAGACTCCTACTTTTGGCCAGAGGAGGAGGAGTACCAACATCTCTCTGAAAGGGGTATGAAGAGAGAATAACTGACCACTGCACTCCTGCAAAAGGCAGATCTACTTTCCTTATTCACTGAATGTGGGACTGAAGATGAGCACTGGTTCCCAAAGTGTTGAATTTCTATACACCTTTGGAGAGAGACAGAGAAACTGGCACCAGCCGCTCTTTGTTTATTTTATTTAAAATGAAAGACAAATGAGATACCTATCCTCAGTACTAGCACTGTATCACAATTCCAGGACAAAAACAATGATTCTTTTGAAAATTCCTGTTAGAAATTATTAAAAGTACATTAATTAATGTGGTATTTTGAACTGTGTCAAAAAGCTGAGTTTGCCTCTGTAGAAGCCCACAGAGTCGGGGGAGAATAAGGAGGAAAGCAACAATTCAGTGAGACTGGCCTCTGGATGCATAGTTTATAAGATGCAAAGATTATAAGAACGGACGTGATTTTAAGAAACAGCTGTACATAATGTTAAGGCTTGGGATATTATTCTGAAAAGGCACTGGAGCATATTAAGTTGTGAAGACATTTTATTGTGTCTGGAATCAAAATATAACACTTAAATAAGCCTTCAAGTTAGGACAGAGTGAAGGTAGTATCTCACATATGGAGATGCTGTAATATTTCAGGAAAGAGCTAACAAGGTTAACATAATCACAAAAAGACTGGAAATTAAAAAAAAAGAAGAAGAAGAAAAAGAGATTTTAGAGCAATATCAGACACAGAGAATCTATTTCTCATTAAGTATGGTGGGCCAAAAGACAAGAGGTTGTTTCCAAGATTCTTCTCAGAGAAGATCAGGAATATGTAATTATAACTAACTAGGATGGGGGAAAAAAAAGGTTTTCTTTTAGTAAGTCCAGAATGTGAATTAGAATTATTTCTTTTTATTGGTTTAATATTTCTGAATATGGAATGCCTGGATTCTGAAAAGAAAGGTAACTTCATATAATCTACATCAAGTTTGTGGAAGCATTCCTGTATCTATTCTGAGATGTACTTTGTGTAAAACAATGGAAGATACATGGTTTGTCTTCAACCACTTTGAAAATGCAAGGGATAAATCCTGATTATTTGTCCTTGAAAGAAAACAACATAATTTCTTTGTCTCTGCTCTAAGAGTTCAGAATTCAAAGGAGATGCATCACCACAAGTAATGCAGGGACAAGCATCTACTCTTTTAAACCACCTTTGGCAAAGCCACTTCTGTAAATTGAAGTCTGACCTGCCATGCCTATTTATTACTCTGTCAATTTTTCTATTGCAATTCATTATCTTCCTTGTTCTTGTTTTTTCATGTTAGACTTCCCAGATGAATTTTTAATGGCATGACTTCAAAACACTATAGAAGTAAATGATGTTTATATTTTGCTTACAAAATCAGCACTTGAGAGAATCACTTGCTTACAAATTGACCCTGGTTAGTTCTTGAAAGATCAACCTCATGTAAACTTTTAGACATGAAAAATTGGAGATAGCTTGTAGATAACTCAGGCTACCTGTATGACAGTGATGGGATGGAGGCAAAATATAAATAATAAAGGGGAATATTGTACCTGTGGCTTTTCTTAGGAATTCCACCATCTTTGAGTGATGGAAGTCATTACTTCATCAAATGTGTAATAGACATCTTTGTTTTGAAAATTCTTGAAATCACTATTTCAGGTTTGGATACACAAGAAAAACTCATCATATTTACTGTTTATTGCTTTATTATAACCCAGTATCTGTTGTTCTGATTATGTGGTGAATCTTTCCAGGTTCTTTTGTTGATGAAATCAGCATTTGTGGGCCAATATTTCCTTGGTAGAGAGCAACAGACCCTATCATTGAGGAAGTTATTGTTCCATTAAGGAGATCGGGTAGTAATCTGCTCAGAGTATGTGGTGATAAGTATAGGCTAAGAACATGTGACATCAAGTGCTTAAGTGTCAAATGGGTTAGTCAGTAAAGACGTCTGAATAGGGGTATTGGGAACCATCGTCTACAAAGCAATAGAGATGACTTTACATTAAAAGTTTTGATGACTATGAAACCAAAGACAATGTCTTCTGAAGTACACATTTTTTGTTTAAGAATTTATTTATTTATTTGAGAGAGAGAGAGAGAATGAACAAGTGGGGACGGGGGAGAGGGAAAAGCAGACTCCCCACTGAGCCTGGAGCCATAGGACAGGCAGAGGTACTAAAATGAAACATACTTAGATGCAGATCATGGTTTCCCTTTTACTTACTCTGTGACTATATTCAATTTAATTTCTCTAGGCTTCAATTTCATTATCTAAAAAATAGAGAAAACATTTATCTCAGGGATCTTAAGAGAATTAAATAAGAAAATGTACATAAAGCCCCTGGTATTGTGGCTAGCACAACGAATATAGCAATACACATCTGCTTTTCCTAACTCTTAGATCTACATTTCTAAAACTATGTTCCACAGAACAAAGGTCTATTAAATGCTTTATGAAAGATGCTTAATTTTGTAAGCATCTTTAAGTGCCACAGTGCACATTATTGACTCTAAAAAGACAGTTGGAATTTAATGGTATTTTCTCCATTACTTCCATTTCTCAATTAAGAGCAATAAACTACAAAAAGTAAAGAATTTAAAGTAAAATTAAAGTAAAATATTTAACTTTGCAAATGTAGGATTCAGATAATCAGTTAAATAGTACTGAGGCTTTATTATCTTACCTGTAAAATTCATTCAGATATGCCCTGAGTTAAAATTTACTGAGTACTGACAATGCTGCAGATGCTATGAGGTGTTGAGATCTAATCTCTGAATTTAAGAAGCAGAGCATGAGGGGGATAGATAGTTAAATAGGTAGGTAGGTAGGCAGATAGACAGAGATTGATCCAAATGAAAATATAGACAGATGGAGCTTGTAATAGGCAACATTAGAAATAGTATACATCACACTAAGGTTCTATGAGATCAAAACAGAGGACAGTCCCTCAGCCTAGTCATATTCAAAAAAGCTTCAAAGAGAAGTTAAAACATTTTTCATGGATTATCAATTCAAAATTCAAAACATATTAACAGAGCATCTGCAGTGTCAGACACTGTTCTAAGTGTTGGACATACAGCTGGCAAATACATATAAAAAGGCCCTTGGCTTTATGAAATTAATGTATTAGTGGATAGTCAAATAATACTCAGATAAATCCAACAAAAATAAATCAGGGAAGGCATGGTATAAAGGGAGTTGCTGTAGCAGGCAGGGTAGACAGGAAAGCCCCCTTTTAGAATTGTTTTTGATTCCACTGGTTTTCTTTTCCTATCATTAACCAACACCTGTTTTATAAACAACAGTATTTATGGATAAATTACATAAAATAAAGTGCACTAATTTTAACCGCACAGTTAGATACAGTTTGAGAATGATATATACCCTAGTAACTAGCACTACAAACAATATATAGGACATTGCACCATCTGTCCAAAAAGTTATTTCATGCAACTTTGTAGTCAACTGCCTCACCTCTGGCCTAAGGCATTTACATTCACTGATTTCGTTTCTGTCACTACAGATCCATTTCTCCCGTACTACAATTTCACAAAAATTAAAGGAGTAGCTATTCTTTTCTGTCTGACTTCTGTCAGCATAAGATTGTTGAGATCCTTCCATGTTTTGTTGTCTTGTTTTTTTGTTTTTTGTTTTTTTTGGTTTTTTTGGAAGTAGGTTCCACACCCAGTGTGGAGCCCAATGTGGCACTTGAACTCATGACCTTAAAATCAAGCTTGAGCTGGATGCTTAACCAACTGAGCCACCCAGGTACTCCTCATCCATGGTTTTATGTATCAGTGGTTTACTCCATTTTATGGCTAAGTAGGACTTCTTTTTATGAATATATTATAATTTTCCATGAATCTTATGATAGACATATGAGTTGTTTCGTATTTTTTTATTACTATGAATAAAACTTGTAGGAAAATGTGTGTGTAAATCTTGTAAGGACATATGTTTTCATTTCTTTTGGGTAATACCTAAGGGTGGGATTGCAAGGTCATATGATAGGTTTATAGGTAAACCAAGGTTTTCCAGCCTCGGCACTATTGCAATCTTGGATCATTTGATTCTTTACTGTAGGAGGCTGTCCACAGATTATACAATGTTCAGCAGTATCCTAGCCTCAATACAACTAGATTGTAGTAGCACTCGCTGTCAGTCATGACAACCAAAAATAATGCTAGATATTGCCAAATATCCCTTGGAAGGCAAAAATCAGCTCCCAGTTGAGAATTACTATTTTATAAGAAAATAACAAATAATTTTTCAATATGTTTACATCTCTGCCAATAATATATATGTTGCTGCTGCACATCTTCAATTAATAGTTGGTGCTGTCAGACTTCTTAATTCTGTTCATTAAAGGATGTATACAGTGATATGCTATCAAAGTTTTATTTTGCATTTCTTTGATTTCTAATGATAATTAAGCATCATTTTAGAACCATTATTCTTCTTTTTTGAATTATCTTCAAATCTTTTACTCTTCCTTTTTTTAAGATTTTATTTATTTATTTGAGAGAGAGAGAGCATGCACGCAAGCACTAGGGGGGAAGGGGCAGAGGGGGAGGGAGAGAGAATCTCAAGTGGACTCCTCGTCCAGTGCAGAGCCTGACATGGGGCTCAATCCCACGACCCTGAGATCAGCACCCAAGCCGAAACCAAGAATGGATGCCCAACTGACCGAGCCACCCAGTCTTTTTTTTTTTTTTACTGTTTACTGTTTTTTTTTTTTAATAAAACTTTTATTGAGACAAGTGTGTATTCACACAGTTTTGAAAACAATACAGGGAAATCCTACGTAAACTATCCAGCTTCATCCAGTGGTAACGCTTTTCAAAACTGTGGTATACTATCACAAACACTGAATAAGCCCATCAAAGAATCCCTGGTGCCGCTCTTATAACCACATCCACCTTCTTCCCTCCTATTCCACTTCCCTAAACCCTGGCAACCACTAATCTCTCCTCTATTTCTAAAATTTTTTCATCTCAAAAATATTTCACAAGTGAAATCACACAATATGTAACCTTTTAGGCTGGCTTTTCTCATTTAGCATAATTTCCTAGAGATTCATCTGTTTTCTTTGTATCAATATTTCACTCTTTTTTATTGTTAAGTGGTATTACATTGGATGTGTTGCCAGTTTGTTTTCTCATTCACCTGTTGAAGGACATCTGGACTGTTTTCCATTTGGGGACTATTCCAAATAAAGCTACTATGAACATTTGTGTATAGGTTTTTGTGTGAACATACGTTTTAAATTTCTTGGGATAAATGCCCACAAATGCAATTGCTTGTTTATATGGTAATGACATCTTTAATTTTATAAGAAACTGCCAAAATATTTTCTAGAGTGGTTGTACAATTCTACATTCCCACCAGGAATGTATGGATGATCAAAGTCTTTCACATCCTTACAAGTATTTAGTGTTGCCACTATTTTTTTTATTATTTTAGCCACTCTGAGGGTTGTGTAGTGATTATTTCATATGGTCCTAATATGCACTTATATGATAACAGATGATACTGAACATCTTTCATGTGCTCATTCACTATCTATATGCCCTCTTCACTGTTTATATCTTTAGGCCATTTTCTTATTGCATTGTTTTTGTTTTTGTTTTTTTACTGTTAGGTTTTAAGAGATTTTTATTGTTATTAGTCTGAGTTCTCCTGATAAATAAATAGGGTATATAGAGATCTATATAAAGAGATTTATGCTGAGAGACTGGCTCACAGTTATGGAGGCTGAGAAGTCCCATGATCCACTGTCTGTAAACTGGAAGCCCAGGGAAGCAGGTGGTGTAGTTCCAGTTCAATCCTGTGTGCCAGAGGACCAGAAGAGCCAGTGGTGTGAGTCATCAGAGAACCAGGAGCACAGATGTCCCAACTCAGCCAGGGAGCAAATTTGTCCTTCCTCCACTTTTCTGTTCTGTTTATGCCCTCCGCCTACTAGTTGATACCCTACCCTCACTGGCGAGGGTGACCATTCAAATGCTAATCTCTTCAGGAAACGCACTCACTGATGCACCCAGAAATGTTTTCACTAGCTATCTGGGCATCCTTAGCTCAGTCAAGTTGACACAAAATTAAACTTCACATTCATCCTCTAGACACTAAATCTTTGTCAGATATATGGTGAGAAAATATTTTCTCCCATGTGTAGCTTGTCTTTACATTCTCTAAACAGAGTCTTTCCTAGCGCAAAATTTTGTTTTGTTCTGTTTTGACAAATGTTTTGATTTCCTAAGACTGCTATGACAAATTACCACAAACTTGGTGGCTTAAAAACAGAAATGTATTCTCTCACAGTTCTACAGGTCCAGGGTCCAAAATCAAGATTTTGGCAGAGCTGCAACGCCTTCTGAAGGCTGTACAAGAGAATCCACCCTTGCCTCTTCCAGATTCTGGTGGCTCCAGGATTTCCTTTGCTTGTAGGTCATCACTTCAGTCTTGGCTTCTGTCTTCACATGGTCTTTTTTCTTTCTCCGTGTCTCCTCTTTGTGCCGCTTTTAGGGACATTTAACTTTGGACTTAAGACCCACCTGTACAATCCAGGATGATACTGTCTCAATATCCTCAACCTAATTACATCTGCGAAGATACATATATTTTCAATTACATGGTTCAGGGAGATGAGCATATTTTTTTGGGGGGGGCACCATTCAACCAAATACAATTAAATCAGATTTATCAATTTTCCCATTTGATTCTTTTTTTAACTCCTACTTATTTTCTATTTTTCATTTGTTTAAGAGAATTGTAATTGCATCAATCTTTTCTCATTCCAGTTATTTTCTTCGTTCTTAGCATGGTGAATGATTTTTATGCATCTTAGACATTTTGGGTGTTATGTTAGGAGACCCTAGGCCCGATTTAAATCTTTTATTTTAGCAAATACTCACTCTGATTAGCTTTAGCATGTAGGTATGGCCTATATTTGTGAGCTGTGGATCCAATAGTGGTTTAATTTTCTAAACCTTTACGGTAATTTTTTGTGTGTTTGGTTTATCAGCTTCTGCTAGAACTACCCACTTGTGATGTTGCTGCCTGAGGCAAAGAAAGGCGTTCTCCCAGATTCTGGATGTCTTATCATCAGAAAGAAGAAAGTCTCAGGCCTGAGGTGATAAAGAGGCTTGGCTGGGGACGCCTGGATGGCTCAGGCAGTTAAGCATCTGCCTTCCGCTCAGGTCATGATCCCGGGGTCCTGGGATCGAGCCCCACATCGGGCTCCTTGCTCAGTGGGGAGCCTGCTTCTGCCTCTGCCCCTCTCCCTTGCTTGTGCTCTCTCTCTCTCTCTCTCTCCCTGGCAAATAAATAAAAATCTAAAAAAAAAAAAAAAAGAGGCTTGGCTGGACAGCTTTTGTGCTGGTATCCCCTTGCTCACAATCCCCAGATGCAATAACGTCTCCAGGTAGGTAAGGGGGATTTCAGGTCACCGGGACAAAAAGACCCACGGTATCCCAAACCTGGCAGCTTGCTGCAGCTGAGCTGTTCTAGGTTCTGCTCTCTCACATCACTGTCTATCCTGGGGGAATGTCAGGCATGGAGGGGCATGAGAACACTTCCTCTGATCACTTATTGTTGAAAGATCTACTGATATGTCCCTCCTGCAGGTGACTCTCAGACTCAACTGTTGTCAGAAAGATACCTGTTCGACCTAGGGAGGGATGTGCCCGTCTGTGTTGCCTTCTGCTGTTAAGCTGGCGTGGGAAAAGTGAGGTCTGGGTTGCCTGCTTTTGTTGGACGGGGGTATGTAAAACACCCTGTTGCTGTGTCAGTGTTCTAGTTCTGACATCTCCAACAAGGTCTGTTCTTTCTTCTTGAGATTCCAGTTACTTGTTTGTCCACCTGATATTATCCCACAGTTCTTCACCCAAGGCTCTAGAACCTCTGCTCTTTTATCTCTTATGCTTATTTTTGGGTAATTTTTGCTGATCTGTCTTCAGAGTCACTTATTCTTTCATTGGCTGTGTTAAGTCTACTAATGAGCCAATCAAAGACAATCTTCACCCCTGTTACTTTTTATTTGTATCCAGTTTGTCTTGCAAATTGTCTAACCTTTTCAGTTTGGGCCCTTAACATATTTAACATAGCTACTTTAAATTTTCTGTCAAATATTTTCAACATATGTGTCATACGAGCAGGTTCTGATGGTTGCTTTGCCTTTTTGGAGTTTTTTGTTTTTATTTCTTGACTTCTCTCATTTCTCCTAACTTTTGCTGAAAGATAGGCATTTTATGTAGAACAGTGGAGGCTAAGGTAAATCGTCTTTATGAATGGTAATTAGTACTTCTTTATCTCTATTTCCGTGTTGGGGCTTGTGTTAATCTAATCAGGAACGGAGTTGACCTTTTGTTGTTAGGGATACCTTAAGCATACCACAGGTTGCAAATTCCTCTACTGATGCTTGGTTTTTAGGGTATAAACTGTCATGCCAGAGGTTATTTTCTCAATATCTGTTCAACTCTGGGTTGTTGTTTTTTGTTTTGTTTTGTTTTTATTTTCCCCTTTTCATTGCATCTGAAAAGAAATAGGTCTCTTGAAGCTCTCTTCATTGTATTTGACAGTCATTCTATCCAATTCTTATTATTCTGGAAGTACGAATCAGTGTAGGGAACTGTTTTCTGATCTGATTTAGCCTTGGCCTTATGCAGGCACTGTGCCCAAGGGTCTCATGAGTGGGGCCTTCGCAATTACCCCTGCCCCTTCTCCATTCGTAATGGTGGGTTTGGCATTCAACCATGCTCCTCCCCAGGGACGAAGAACTTTTTTCTCTCTTTTTCTCTTCTCTCACCTTCAAGGGGTGACACAGTCCTCTGAGAGAATAATATTCATTTCTCTTTTACCTGGACACCAAGACTTTTGTCCCATCAAGGAGAAATATAAGATGCATCAAGCCAAATTCAGCAGTTTAAGCAATTCCCCTCCTGTACCTAGCTAGCATCACAAGGGAAGGCTTCTCAGAATTCTCTCCAATCTTCCCTGTGAGTGCCTGGGTCAGACTCACAGAGAAAAAGCCAGTAAGAGGTCTGAAACATTGTCCAAATCTGTAATCCCCAATGGATTTACACTTTCATATAAACCACAACTGGCCTTTCAGCTGAATTCTTACTGGCTTATTTCAAATCCAACCGCACCTGTCCAATTTAAACAAGGACTCCTATCACTTCTCTCCCTTCAGATGCCTGGCTCTCCCAGATCTGGGGTTAGCTGGCTGCCATGAGAATTCAGTTCTCTGCTGTGTTCCAAAAACTCATTAATTTGCAGTACATTTAGCTTTTTCCTTTTTATATGGGTGGAAACAATGGTCTTTTCAACTCACTTCTCTGAGCTAAGAATCAAAAGCTTTCTTTTTTTATTTTATATAGGTATTTATCTAATAATATAATGGATTTTAAGTGAAGCACTCAGCCTACAAACTAGCTCATTACAAATAATGCTTCTCTAATAATGTGCCATTCCCTATCACATTTCTGTCTCCTTTCAGTTGAAAATACTATGTAAATTATGTCTTTACCATTTTATGACCTTCTTATTTTTAGCTTTAATACACACACATATTTCGGATATATTTTGCTTTTGTTAATTACTTTCATTATTCTACTTAGACAAACATTGGTTCTTTGGCTACTCATCTAAGATGGCTTGGTTCTACCGCTAGAAAACGTCTCTTCTCCTCCCCAGCATCAATAATGGTTTCATTTAAATAATAATAATGATTTCATGCATAAAGATAGAGGAACAGAGTTATTTTCAAAGGAAGTCATTTAACCAATTTTCTCATACGCTGATTGGAATATATGGATTATTTCACCTTGATCAGTCTCAAATATTCAATTTCTTGGACTAGCACAAATTCAGAATATCATCAAGAATTAATTTTTCTCATTCTATTTAATCAAAATAAAGAAACATTAATGATTAATCAAAAAACACCTTCTAGGCTAAGGGCTGTGCATGGGCCCATGCACAATGCCCAGCCTGTGCCCCACAGGGGCACAGGGACCCTTCCTGAGGGCTCTACACGCTGGACCACGCCTTGGGGCTGGGTGGGCCAGGTGCAGGCCTCAGAGCTCTGCTTGGCCTGCTAGAGGGCCACAGAGAGTGGGGAACCGGTCAGGACTTCCCCCTCCCTGAGCTGAGCAGGACCTGGTGCCTGGCCCAGTAGCAATAAAGAGTGGGCCCATCAGCGAGGGGGAGAACAACCTTCCAAAACAACAGAAAGCTACAACAAAACAATGTTATTGTTGCAAAAAGCTACAGTAACATTTGATAAGTTATTCACACTTGAAAATTTAATCTATAAGAGCGTAACTTTAACATCTGCTTTCAAAAACCCCTAAACAAATGGAGTTGGATGCATTTAAGTATGATTCTTACAACACAGCTTCCATGCTTTAGTAATGTATAAATAAGTTGCTTTTGAAGATAGTCTTTTCATAGTTATATATTGGCTAATATAATTTTTTAGAATAATTTTGCCCTTGGAAAATTTGAAGAGTTTTATGTTCAATTTTACATATACACACACTAACAGAATTTATTCTATGAAAAGGGTTTCAGTTCCAATAAGTGCTCAATATTAAATCCTAAACAATATCAGAAAACTGCTGTTCTCCTTTCTCTGACTATGGGCTCTTAGGCCACTATGGCTATTGTATCCAGTGTTGCTGTCCTAGTATACAAAGATTCAAGTAGTGTTCAATCTAGTTAAAATATTTCAAATTATTTTAAAATATTTTTTCTGCTTCACAGTTGGAAACTGTCATTCCACAAAGCTAGGTGCTGCAAGTATTTGAAAACCATTTAAGTTATTTCTTAGAGGACCTCCTATTTTTGAAATTCCAAAACATCATCCATCACATATTAAAAATAAGCATACCACATGTAAATGCAGAGAAAATTAGAGGAACCCCTGAAATGTATAAATGATAAGCACTGTCAATTTTACATACTGTATTATATATAGACAGAGTCTTAAAAAAGCCACTTAATGGAACCTACTGTGATTTTATTCTGAATTATGTACAACGCTACCTTAAGCACTCACTTTCTCTAATGTTTAGTTAAATCAAATGAAACCCAAATAAATAAAATTGTCAAGGCATAAGGCACTCACTCTTTAGCAAACACTAGGTAATGCCAATGTAACCTAAATCTGTGATCTGCAATAAGGGGGTGGTTGACATTCCAAGCACGTGCTAATGTGTAACAAAATTAGACTGAAAATATATTAACATTAGAGAAGTGTCAAATCTCTGAGATAAATTCACTCCAACTTGGTGGAATTTGCAACTCCAGCAGAGAAAAAGGAGCTCCTCCTGTGCTGTATTATGCCTAACAAAATAAAGAAGGTTCCTTTAGTAAACCTTGAGTTCCGCAGAAATCAGAAATCAAGCCATGGGGGGCAGAGTAAATGTGTTATTGTGTGAGTAATTGTGTGCTATCTCCTGGCCGTTGTGGAGATAGCAAGATATTGATGAAACATAGAGGTGGCAAAACAGACATCATGGAATGATTCTGCAGGTTTCTGGAAAAGGATGATTGGTTCAGAATTGGTGAATGTTTATGAACCCTAGTTTCTCAGCATTGCTTTAGAGATACTTTCAGCAAAGATTTATCTAAATATAACAAAAATAAAAGTAATTTGTATGAACAAAAAGCTTGCTCAGGAGGCACCACAGGGATGTTTACATAGGGAAGCAAGCCATTAACATCTTACCTACCTTCTACCTTTCAAATGGTTGACAAAATCATGGAATGGAGATATGTTTAGTTAGATGAATACCTGAGATATAAAATACTCTAAAATATATGCATCCATTTGAATATTTTAATAGAAACAAGTTAATAAAATGACATTTTCATCACCCAAAATAACCCTTGCCCACTAATTTCTAATCCAATTAATTATGAGTTCCTTATTGGTTCGCAAAACTGACCTCTACTTTTCATACTGTCATGGCCTTTAGTTACCAAAAATCTCAGTAATTTCCACATGAATTGATGCCAGGATTCCCTCATTACATTACATGATTTACACTGATAGTACAGAAAGAGATGTCCTAATACCCACGCATGCGCACACGCGCGCACGCGCGCGCACACACACACACACACACACACACACACACACACACTTGTTCAAATTGTGATGGAAAAAGTTAAAATATTATAACTTCCACTGTACTCAGAGCAAAGCCCAAAATCATTTGTATGTTATATAAGACAATTTGAGTTTTGGCACATCTTACATCCCAGCAACCTTACTTATCACTTCCTGAATTGTAATTTTTGTTTTAATCTAAGTAAATTATTTTCATTCCTCAATATACATAGTGTTCCTCATGTTTGTTTGTTTTGCTTCCTCTGCCTTAAAAAAATCCATATGTCCTTCTTCCTTCTGATAGTTCTTTCTAAATTCTGTGATAAATAAACATTAGGGAATCTTTTTTGGACTTTGCGTCCTTGGGGTACAATGTACTTAACTGCACTTATTATTATAACCTCTTTACTTGTTTGATTTTTCTACTAGACCATGAGGCTCCTTATGGGAAAGAACTCGAATTATTGCTACTTAATACAGTGCCTGGCACAAAATAGCCAATATATAAATGTCTGCTAAAAGCATGAATGGCTTGGAAAATATCTGAGCTTCAATTCCCACAGGTTACAGAAGATCTGAAATCAGATTCTCCAGGTTCAATTCCCACCTCTGTTATTTATTAGCTGTGTAGGCTTAAGCAAGTCACATAACTTCTTTAAGTCTCAGTTTCTTCATCTATAAAATGGAATACTAAGAAATTCTAACTTAGTGAGTGTTGGGAAAATTTAATAAGATTATAGTTATTAAGAAAATTTAATAAGATCATAGTTAATACTACTAAATAATTACTAGTATTATTTGTTTTCAGGAAGATTAATAGTTGCAGGGAATATATTTTCTAACATGAATGTCAATTTCTTTTTAATTATCCAAAAGGTAAACTGGACATAGAAATCATAGGTATCAGGTGCATTTTATGAAGAAAACTGAAAATAAGCTCATTTATCAGCCATTCAAACTTGGAAGCCTAATGACATAAATCCAAGTATGAAAGGCAACACCTAGTTTTGAAAGGCACAACTGAACAAACCCACTTTCTACAAAAGTAACTAAGTATCATCTACTTAAGAACTCTCCCTCACATAATAAAATACACCCACATATATGCACAGACACATTATCCAGTATTTTCACAGTACTATAGAAATAATTTCTTCTCAACATTAATACATTGGTAATTTTCTCTCTTTGCTCCATTTTCAAATGGCTTTGTAACTTAAATTGGTGGACAAAAAATAGACTGACCAATGGCTAAGTGACCATAGTAGAGCCTTCTTAATCACTTTAAATGAACTTTACCCATCCACACAAAGGCATTGCTTGAAGAAAGCTAAAAATCAGTAACAAAACTTAGCTAAATCTATGTGTTATTTGGCCCTTCTCAAAGATTTCCTACCCAATAAACTCTTGTACTCATTCTCTTGCTTATGCTGACAAGACATTTTCTTCCTACCCTCTTCAATAAATAGTGGAAATAGTTTAGGGAAGATATGCTAGTCTCTTTGTGACACTAGCACCAGTTCTAATACTTGAATTACTCAGCTAAGTGCAGATTTACTCATTCATTTATTCATCAAGGAATGTGGAATATATTACTAAGAAACCACTGGAACCATGAGCTTGTTTTGCATTGAGGAAGTCATTTTTCACAAGTCTCCTTGCTACTAGTCTTTACTGTAATATAGCAAGAACAAACTTCCAAAAATGTCAATCCAGGTATACCACATCCCATTTAAATATTTCAGTGCCTGTACCACTCAGAATCAAACACGAACTTTTAAGCTGACATAGAAATCTCCCTTTTGTTTTCAACTCTGGTGTGCCCTTCTCTTTTATTACCTTCTTTACAGAAAGTTGTTCTTTTTTTCACCTTGCTAATATCTTCATGTATGCCGTCCCTAAACACAATCACCACTTCCAGCAAAATTTCTAGAGCCTTAAAAATTCCATTGAGCTGCCCCTCTTGAAGCTCCATCATATCACAAATCATATTATAATTGTAATTTTATTTAATATCTCCAATATGCAATACAAGTTTCTTTTTTTAAGTTTCTTAAGGGCAGAGATTATATCTCCATATTTCATACCTAGTTCTGAGTACTGCATATTGCAAATAAGAAGTGATCAAATCAATGTCTGTATAACAATTTACAGTTTTTACAAAATACTCATAAAGACATTCATTAATTTTATTCATTAGAAAATTTCTAGGGGGAAATATAACAGATGTTTCTATCCCCAGTTTTCACCAAACAAAAACTAAGGGACCTGTAATTTGCTCTTGAATTTCTGGACTTAAAATCTGATGCAATTGCCATTCAATTTTATCATATAAAATCAATCCAAGGCTGGATTCCCATAATAAATAATTTCCATTCCAGTGTCATAGCTTTGACAGGTAAGTTACTTCAGACAAGCATCCATTATTCAAGTATTAATTC
The DNA here is from genome assembly GCF_037043125.1 of Eumetopias jubatus. NCBI lineage: Eukaryota > Metazoa > Chordata > Mammalia > Carnivora > Otariidae > Eumetopias > Eumetopias jubatus. Next base: position 42,276,737 of record NW_028274815.1, read on the forward strand.
AAATGCATAATGTATATGCAAAGGAATCAGAAAAGAAATCACCAAAGATATACAGATCTGTTCAAAATCTTGTATTATGGGCACAGCAGTATCTCAGTTACTTGTATCAAATAGTTTCCAATTGAAAATTGTATTTTGCTGCTTGAGTAAGTTAAATGTATTTTAAAGTGACTTGTGATGTGCATCTCCAGTATTAATCTGCTACTTTACTTGCTTTTTCACTTTTTACATTTTGTTTTGTTTTGAGCAGAACATTTTCTATCAAAGCTCAGTCATTATGCTGATTTTGAACTTCCTCATGTAAGTAGCAGGCACTCTAATGAAAGGTCACCACCCACTCTAGTGATTTAATCAGTCTAAAGTGAAGGAAACATATTCTTCAAAGACCCCACAGGTATGTCCTCCTGTTTCCTTTGTTTTTTCATATTCACTACAGACCCTGGCTTTGCATTCTTAAAGCCTACTGGAGAAATGCTAACCCTAGTCAACAAGCATTGACATGCCTACTGTGTATGTTGTATCTCTCAGGACTTTTACACAGCTAATACACATACTGAATTAAATTACCTGGACATTTTATTCATCTCTAAAATAAGTTGCTTTTAACAGATTAACTCTAAGGCTCTTTCCAACTCTAATATTATGCTATGTTGAGGTGAGGCAGAGATTTTCATATTGAGAAATAAGTACTTAGGACTTAACTATTTTAGAGTTAAACCATGAGGTTGGCCATGGCAAGCCAAATGTGACCCTATTCTCAGGCTACATTCATAGAGATAAATTATTGAGGGGAAAAAAAGGCTATCCTCCTCTATAGTTTTACGGTCAGTGTTGGTTTCTAAACTTCAAATGGTATTACCACTCCTTGCTTCTGCTTTGAGTTGATCAGATCATTCATTATGAAGAGAGGAGTGGGAAATGGTCTTCTACTGGATGCCAAATAAATCTTACCAAAATCAAATGATTATTCAGTTCCCTGATTCCTGTTTGGATTTCCAGATTCCTTGCCCTGAGCTTATATGACAACTATGGGTTTGATACCCTAGACTCATCATTTTTCTTCAGTATGATACTTACCGGCTTGCCATGTATCAATTTAGACCCCTATTTCACATTTTGGGCATGCATTTTCTTTTCTCTCCTTCAGTTTTTTTCCTCTCAGGTTTTGTCAATCTATAGTGTTTCCTGTGCCAGTTTCCATAGTTATTTTTTCATTACAACCCAACACTGTTCAGTGCCCTGTGTCCATGAGGGCCATCTTTTCTCCTGACAATAGTTTCTTTTTTTTTTTTTAAAGATTTATTTATTTATTTGAGAGAGAGAGAATGAGAGATAGAGAGCACGAGAGGGGAGAGGGTCAGAGGGAGAAGCCGACTCCCTGCCGAGCAGGGAGTCCGATGTGGGACTCGATCCTGGGACTCCAGGATCATGACCTGAGCTGAAGGCAGTCGCTTAACCAACTGAGCCACCCAGGCGCCCCTCCTGACAATAGTTTCTTCCAAGACATTGGCAATTGTCAAATTCCTCATCTATTGCATCATTCTCTTCATGTATTTAACTCCTCGAGTTTCTGCTCATTCTGTTTCACTTGATATGTCAGGGTCACAATCATTATTTCTCAATCTCTCTGGGTTCTGACTGAGAAAAAAAATGCCCATAGGGCATCACAGAGAAAAGGATATCAAGGTGCTTTTATTAAATGAGATCCAGTAACTGCCCAAGTAAAAGATCCTGAGTAAGGTAGATTGCAGAAAAATGTGTTACTTTACATCCTAATGGAGCTTCCCTCTATTTTCTACATATTTTGACGCACTTAAAAGAAATATGAACTTTCAGGCAACTATTGCGACACATTCATCTAGCTTCCTATAGTACAAAAGGTTTGACTTCTAGGAACGGTCTTTGGTATGGGGAAATGCAACAGAGAGAAAGCAGTTAGTGCTTTCTTAATATGCCTTTCCCTATTAAAGATGTCCAATGAAAGCCAGTTTTTCAGCAACCAAAAGTAAGTATTGCCCAAACCAGCCTTAATATTACCTTCAGCTTGACTGAACTTTAGACAGGTTTCTTCCTGACTATAAACCCTGGGCCTTCTTTTTCTTAAAACATTTTACATGGGATTATAAATTCTCTCTCTGCCCCTTTGAGATGCAAATTTTCTCCCAGACTCTTGCCTGTTTTACAACCTAGGAATGTTCTCCTCAACAACCTGAGAATCACACCTTTGAAATGTAATCATCAAGAATGACAGAACCCCTATCCTCTCCCCAGTCTTTGTGAGAGGATAGTTAGGAACCTAACTTTGATAAGCTTCAATCAGCAAACACAGATGTCATAATCACATTGATCAATTTCCCCCTTAATGTCCTGGAAAATTTTCCCACTAGCTTAGTTCACTGCCGAAAAATGTCCCTGCCTTTTATTTCAGTGGAGTTTAGTTCAGTCTCCCTCTAATTTCGCAATAGTCTTCATCCCTGTGTAATGGTCCAATACAATTTCTCTTTGACAGTATTAACCTTTCTTTGAAAAGAAGCCAATAAATGAATGGGAGGGAGCAACTGGAAGGATTCAATAAATACCCACTCCAATCCCCATGGGAGAAGGGAAGAACACATAAATGTTTGTAAAAGCAGGAGAAGCAGAATGATCTTTCATCCCCTCCACTCTCAAAAACTCTGTTTATACTTTTTTTTCCTGGAGTAGAATACAATAAATGCCCTGCCATATATGAACAAAGGCATGGTGAGAAAACTAAAAATCATGACTTTTATAAAATATTTGAAATTGTATTGGGGTTGGGCAGAAGATTTGCCAGGGCACACGCTTGCAAACATCAAATATTTGAAAGGTTTGGAAAGAGAAAAGTCATAAGGAAAAGGGATTCAGACTTCTTTCACGTGGTCTCAGACAATAGTACCAAGACTAATACATATAAGTTAAAGTGAAAAATGTTTCAGTTTAACGTAAAAAGAACTTTCCAAAACCTTCATGTGTTCAAAGATGGAATATGCTCCGCAAACCTGGAAGGTAGTGAGTGCACTGTCAAGAGATATAAGCCACAGTGGTTTTTGGAAGTCTTGACTGAAATGTTGAAGAGAAATTTCAAACACCACAGGGGTGCGTGGGAAGCCAAAGGTGTAACTTTTCTCCTGGCTTTGGATTTTTTCCTATTTTTTATTCAAAACATGGAGAATCTTTTAATTTAAAATATAGAGAATAAACTCATGTGAAATTGACAGGAAGAACACAGTATTGGGGTGCCTGGCTGGCTCAGTCGGTGGAGCATGCAACTCTCGATCTCAGGGTTGTGAGTTTGAGCCCCACAATGGGTGTAGAGATTACTTTTTAAATTTTTTAAATTAAAAAAAATTCTTTTGTATCAAACAAATATATTAAAGGCTTTAAACACACACACATACACATACACACGTGGCAATTTCCCTTGCTAAAGAAGTTGTTCTGAAGACACTTATTAGGAATGAGAAAAAGATACAAAAGTACTTTTAACATAAACCCAGAGAGCCACGTTATTGTGTATCCTGTTAGCAACCTGTAGTCCCTGCAAGGATGAGAGAAATATTTTGTTGTTGTTGCATCCTTTAGTCATTAATAGCCTTTGAAGCTGAAAGTGCTGCATCTCAAAATTATTTTCTTCACTCTGCTTTCTTAACTGCATCTTTCACCTCCAAGCTAGATTAGGCAATCTATCACAGGAAACATAAAGTAGACAAATGACCTTAAGAAATTCAGAAACGGTGGGATCTTTGATTCTCAAAATAGATTAAAAATAGGATGATTTCAGATGGCCATGTTGAATGACTCCTCGGGGAAGATCAGTCTGTGACTATTAGTGTGAATTGTCCACTATGTTGGGCTGCAAGATTATCAACTGCCATATGGAGTATGCTTTACAGAAACCTTCTCTGAAATGTATAATAGCTTTAGCAGCTGGGTAGAAAATTACCACATACTTCCTGGTCACCAAATAGAAGAGGTCAGATACCATCATGATATGAAATGAAGGCCCAAGGCAAGGTTATAAATCCAACCTAAACAAAATTCTAAAATTTGTAGGATTTCCTAAAATTCACAGGTATAGATTCATCCATGCATTTTCTGACTTGCAATGAATGAAATGGATAAAACAGACTCACTGGCATTTCAAACACCAGATGAAACATATATTATGCATCCAATAATAGCATTTTTATTATTCAGTTATTCTATATATGATGCTATGAGAATACAAATTATAAAACAAAAGAAGTAGAGGATTTTAACATTACTAAGTTTATGTGATTTTCTATACAGACAAGACTATCACCACAAAACCACAGTGCATAATTTTAGTGTAATATATGCATGTCCTAAAACCTTGTTCAGATGGTTTTCCATTTAAATATTATTCACCTGATCCAGCAGAAAAGTTGATATTTAAAAAATATAGGTGAGTAAAATGAGATATTTTCTTCATTGAGGATCTTGCCCTAAATGTTTTCTCATTTGCTTGCCACCAAAATAAAAGTGAATGTACCTTGTGCTTCCTGTTACATATTGACATCATGAATCAAGACTTAGAAAGGATTTTAAAATCTATAAGGTGTTTTAAAATAATCAATAATACATACCAGTAACATTAATATTAGGTGGTCCTGCCTGATTCTATAGAATTTCAAGGCATGTGCCTCTTTTTGTGTGCTAAACAGTTTATTCCTCCTAAAGTAACTGACCCAGATCATTGAGTATGTCAGCCTATACTTCAACTGGTCCGCTGCTTCCAACCGTCTCCAGCGTTGGAACTTCTCCTTTAAATTTAGGTGACAATCTGACTTCACTTGGGGTTACAAGCCTTGCTCTTCATATCCTTAAAGAGAATTTCCTCTAATTATACTGTGTTAAAACCAAGGAAAAATTAAAATTTTCAGCATCTCCACCTCTCTAATGTCAAGAAATTGTTATCATTTTTTTTTTCTATCCAGAGGCAGAAGCCAGAAGAAAAAAAATACATATGGCACACTTGGGTGGCTCAGTTGGTTAAGCATCAGATCTTGGTTTCCCTCAGGTCATAACCTCGGGGTCACGATATCAAGCCCAGCAACAGGCTCTGCACCCAGCGGGAAGTCTGCTTGAGACTCTCTCTTCCTCCATCTCTGCCCCTCCCCACCTCTCACTCTTTCTTTCTAAAATAAATAAAGAAATCTTTAAAAAAAAAATATATATATATATGATGGACTACATAACCAATGTAAAAGTCCATGATGTTTCTCAATGTGTATAATTTTCTCTTATTTAGAAATTAGGCCTTTCAACTTTGATGATTGTTTTCACTGTATGACCTCTTATCAACATTAAATAACTCAGAATGGATTTTAAAACTATATTTTCTTCTTACAGTTTTGCACTGGAATTTCTAAGGATACTTAAGATTTTTTTTCAATCCAGTGTCTAGCATGGAAAACTATCAATAAATTCATAACAGTAAGGAGATTTTTTTTTCCTTGCTAGAAGGCTATCATCTATGATAAATTAGGTTGGATTTAAGTTTGTATTAAATTGACAAGCATTGATATTTCTTTATAAAAGCTCTTGCATGTGTGCATTTTTGCTTCAAAAAGAATAATTTGAGTGCCTTGAAACAAAACCCCTTGTATTTATTTTATTTTATTTTGTTATGTTAGTCACCATACATCATTAGTTTTTGATGCAGTGTTCCATGATTCATTGTTTTCATATAACACCCACTGCTCCATGCAGTATGTGCCCTCCTTAATACCCATCACCAGGCTAACCCCTCCCCTCTAAAACCCTCACATTGTTTCTCAGAGTCCATAGTCTCTCATGGTTCATCTCTCCCTCCGATGTCCCCCCCTTCATTTTTCCCTTCCTTCTCCTAATGTCCTCCATGCTGTTCCTTATGTTCCACAAATAAGTGAAACCATATAATTGACTTTCTCTGCTTGACTTATTTCACTGAGCATAATCCCCTCCAGTCCCATCCATGTTGATGTCAAAGTTGGGTATTCATTCTTTCTGATGGCTGAGTAATATTCCATTATATATATGGACCACATCTGCTTTATCCATTCATCTGTTGAAGGGCATCTCGGCTCTTTCCACAGCTGGACTATTGCGGACATTGCTGCTATGAACATTGGGGTGCATGTGGCCCTTCTTTTCACTACATCTGTGTCATTGGGGTAAATACCCAGGAGTGCAATTGCTGGGTCATAGGGCCATATTTAATTTTTTGAGGTACCTCCACACTGTTTTCCAAAGTGGCTGTACCAACTTGCATTCCCACCAACAGTGTAAGATATGGGTTCCCCTTTCTCCACAACCTCTCCAACATTTGCTGTTTCTTTCCCTGTCCATTTTTGCCATTCTAACTGGTGTAAGGTGGTATCTCAATGTGGTTTTGATTTGAATTTCCCTGATGGCTAATGATGATGAACATTTTTCATGTGTCTGTTAGCCATTTGTATGTCATCTTCAGAGAAGTGTCTGTTCATGTCTTCTGCCCATTTTTTTGACTCGATTATTTGTTTTTTGGGTGTCGAGTTTGAGAAGTTCTTTATAGATCTTGGATACCAGCCCTTTATCTGTAGTGTCATTTGCAAATATCTTCTCCCATTCTGTGGGTTGCTTCTTTGTTTTGTTGACTGTTTCCTTTGCTGTGCAGAAGCTTTTTATCTTGATGAAGTCCCAAAAGTTCGTTTTTGCTTTTGTTTCACTAGCCTTTGGAGATGTATCTTGAAAGAAGTTGCTGTGGCTGAGGTCGAAGAGGTTACTGCCTATGTTCTCCTCCAGGGTTTTGATGGATTCCTGTCTCACATTGAGGTCTTCCATCCATTTTGAGTTTATCTTTGTGTATGGTGTTAGAGAATGGTCGAGTTTCATTCTTCTGCATGTGGCTGTCCAATTTTCCCAGCACCATTTATTGAAGAGACTGTCTCTTCAGGAAATCCATTGCATATTTTTTCCTGCTTTGTTGAAAATTATTTGACCATGGAGTTGAGGGTCCATATCTGGGCTCTCTATTCTGTTCCATTGGCCAATACTTATTTTTTTTAAAGATTTATTTGAGAGCGAGAGAGAGCAGGGGGAGGGGCAAAGCAAGAGGGAGAGGGAGAGAATCTCAAGCAGACTACTCCCCCCTAAGCATGGAGCCTGACACAGGGCTCGATCTCACGACCCTGAGGATCATGACCTGAGCTGAAATCACAAGTTGGACACTTAATCGACTGAGACACCCAGGCATGCCCAAAAAACCCTTGTATTTATGACAAACTTCTCTTGAGTTAATTATAATAGCATTTCAGATGCAGGAAGTGTGTGTACATTACTTACTGACAGATCGGCTACTGAAACTGGACTCTGAAATTACTCTAATGAGCAGAGAGGATACTTAATATAATTGAAGGGATGCTGAAAGTTCCTAAATTTTATTGAGAAAGTCAAAGGGTGCCAAACCTGGGGAAGCCTGTGAAAGAAATTACTGCTTTTTTTATAGCATTGAAGATTTAATGATAATATAGACCTGTGCTGTCCAATAAGTAGTCAGTAGCCATATGTGGTTATTTGAACTGGAATTAATGAAAATTTAATTAAAGCTTAAATTTCTGAACTGCACAAACAAAATTTTAAGTGCTCAGTAGTCTCATGTGGCTAGGGCTGCCATATTGGACAGTGCGAACAGATAACAGTTTTAGTATCACAGAAATCTGTATTGGATAACCGTGATAAAGGCGCATTTGAATATTCTTTAAGCCAGGAATCTCTTCCCCAATATCCTCACTCATGATATACATTTTTATGCATTGCTTAAGCTCATTTATGATGTTCTACAGATCCAGGAAAGACCTGTTCTAGTGCAAAGAAAAAGTTATCTTTCTCTGTCTTCCCTTCATCTGGTAAAAGGTATATCTCTCACTCCCCTTCAAAAGTGCTGATACTCCTTTTCCTACTATCTACCAAGTCCAGCTTTAGGAAAAAAAGCTGCTTTCAGATACTTAAAACACAGGGTAAATCTGCCTCACTGAAACATAACTGTGTCTTTTATACATAATATGCATAATATACATGCATATATACGTATACATACATACATGCATATACATGTATATGTGTGCATGCATGTATATATATACACACATATATACATGTCATCACATTTTGTCAGGAGATCATTTGGGTGAAAGAAATATTTTCTTCCAACAGCCTTAGTTAAAACAGGTATCTGCCTATTTGCATAACTGGGAAAAGTGCTAATCCTGTAGATTTGACAAGACTATAATGGAAATCCATCTACCAATTAGTTCTGTTCTGCATAGCAACATCATGTACAGTGTACAGAAACAACAGCAACCTAAATGAGTTATTCGTTCATATCATTTATTCATTCAGTAAATAAATATTATCTACTCTGTGGAGGACATTTGGTTATTTTAGGAGCGCAAAGAAGCTTAAGAAACCGTTTTTATACCTCAGGAGCTTACACCCTAGAAGAAAATATTCTCGGGGCGCCTGGGTGGCTCAGTCTTTAAGCGTCTGCCATCAGCTCAGGTCATGATCCCAGGGTCCTGGGATCGAGCCCCACAATGGGCTCCCTGCTCGGCGGGAAGCCTGCTTCTCCCTCTCCCACACCCCCTGCTTGTGTTCCCTCTCTCGCTGTGTCTCTCTCTGTCAAATAAATAAATAAAATCTTAAAAAAAAGAAAGAAGAAAGAAAGAAAGAAAGAAAGAAAGAAAGAAAGAAAGAAAGAAAGAAAAAAGAAAGAAAAAGAAAGAAAGAAAGAAAAAGAAAGAAAGAAGAGAAAATATTCTCTTAAATATTATTGAAACACTAAGTAAAGTTATGTCTTTTCTTTAGCTACACATGGTGGGGACATGAATTTGAATAAATGATTATAGATATCACTTACCGATTGCTTAGTATGTTGCAGGTGTAGTGAGAAATATTTTACATATAGAAACTCAATGTTCCCAACAGTTCTATGTATTCTGAGGTATCATCATCTCCATTTTACAAATAAAGGAAAGAAAGCATATGGTGTTTCAGTTACTGTTTCAAAATCAATATCTAGTATGTGGAGGCTCATCATGCAAATCCATTTATCTGATAAAACAAGACCATGGTATATTCAGAACCATCGTTCAGAAAGTACAACATGTTCCTGAAACCTGGAAGAGAGTGCCATTCCAACGGTATTATCAGGGAAGGCTTCACAGAATAGGTAGTATGTGAAGGGCATCCTGAAGGTGGTAGTGATTATTTTCTGAATGGGGAATTGGGGAAGTATGTGTGCAGAATCACAGGGAACTGAAGGAGTGACAACAGTTCCAGTTTACCTGAGCAGAGAGTATTAGAAAATGAGGGAAGTTGTAAAGCTGGGTCAGGGAAAGGTAACAGAGGGCCTTGTAAAGCCAACTAAGTTGTTAGGACTCTAGTGTATAATTAATTGTGAAAATATGAATGTCTTGTATATAGGGGAGTAACCTATACAGAATTTACTCTTCAGAGAGAGGGACCTGGATGGTGACACAGGAGGCTCCTGAACTTCCCTGCTCTCACAAATGCACCAAATATACACATGCACGTGGAGCAATTCCTTCTGAGATATATCCAGAAACTAGCTGAGAGACTCCTATGGACTGAGTGAACAAGAAAATAACTACATCAAAAAAAAAGGCAGGAAAGGCTGAGGCCCACTTTCACATAAACTCTACCGGACACAGTGCCATACAACTGGGGGAAAACCTGCAAGTTCTGTTTTCTCCCTGAGGAGCAAAGGGTTTGGATTGCACATCTAGCAACCCAACTTTTAAGGCCACTCAAGGGACAAGCACCCTAAACACCTAGCTCTAAAAGCCAAGGGGACAAGTCCCAAAGGACTAGAGCAAACAAAGAAACAGTTCTTAAATGGGGATGTAAGCACTGACTATGACTATCCCCCATGATCGGCACAGAGGAAGCAGGGAAAAACACCCATCCCCAAGTCTTTCCACCGAAGGATTTTGACTGCATACTTGCTTCTAATGAACATGCATTTAGGGACTGGTTGTAAACCTCACTGGAGCCCGGGGAAGCTGGTGGGCACTTCTGGCACCTCTCCCCTCCAGCTCACTACAGCAATAAAGCCAAGCTGACAGCATTTCCCTGGAAGAAGGCTGCCCACATACCTAGCGCTCCAATTTTTATGGTTGCCACCCAAAGCATGGTCCCCGAATCACACAGCTGTGTGATTTACATTCACAAGTCCCACAGGACTACAGCAAACTAAGAAGCAGTTGTTTTTTTTTTAATTTTTATTGTTATGTTAATCACCATACATAATTAGTTTTTGATGTAGTGTTCCATGATTCATTGTTTGTGCATAACACCCAGTGCTCCACGCAGAATGTGCCCTCTTTAATACCCATCACCAGGCTAACCCATCCCCCCACACCCCAAGAAGCAGTTTTTAAAGCCTAAGAATCCCGCATCTAATCAGTATGCATCGGGTACTGACTGCAATCCTCCCCTTTGAGATGTAAACGGGTATTCGTACATCCTCAACTACTGGGTAGCCACTAAGAACAGATATGGCACTTGTACCAAAAGGTGCTCCCATGCTGACTGATGCATTAGTCATACCAAAAGGTGCTCCCATGCTGACTGATGCCTTAGTCACAACAGCCAAGATATGAAAACAACCTAAGAGACCATTTACAGATGAATGAATAAAGAAGATAGATACACACACACACACACACACACACACACACACACACATATATATTCAGCCTTAAAATGAAGGAAATTCTGGCATTTGCAACAACATGGATTAACTTGGAGGACAATATTCTAAGTGTTATAAGCCAGACAAAGACAAATACTACATAGTACTAATTATACATAAAATGCAATAAATACAGAAAGTTGAACGGACAACTCAGAGAGTAGAATGGTGATTTCCAGGCACTGAGAGGTGAGGGAAATGGGAAGAAGCTGGTAAACAGGTACAAACTTACAGTTATAATATAAATAAGGTCTGAGGTTCTAAAGTATAACATGATGACTCTAACTGATAATACTGTATTATTATTGTATAATTGAGAATTGCTAAGAGAGAACTTAAGTGTCTCACCAAAAAAAAAAAAAAAAGATGTTTTAAATAACTTGATGGTTGGGAATCCTTTTGCAATGTATATCAAATCACCATATAGTACGCATTTTTATTATACCTCAAACAAGAAAAAAATAAAATTTACACTTATACCTTTATAGTCTTCAAATCATTTGCTGTGGTGAAGAACTGTAAACCAGACCATGAATATTATTACTAACAGGACAGACACACTGACACCAACCACAATTAACTCAGTCAATGTCAGAGCTTGAACAGGACGATTACTTCCACTGTATGACTTTCTTTCACTTCAGAAATAGGAAGTTATTCAAAGATCAATCAAAACTTATATTCAAGAAAAATCAAATTAAAACAACAACATGGTGTTATTTTTACCAGGAAGTTTACCATAGTTAAACAAACAAAAAAATCCAGGATGAGTGAATTTGTGAGGGAAATAAGCACCTTTTTATGCCATCGGTGGAAATATAACCAATAAAACACTTTCTTAATGACAATCAAGTATATGTACATACATGATGAAGAAAGTGAAATAATACATATCTGTAACCTCAGATTTAACAAAACCTTTCCTGAAAATGTGTTCACAGAAATATTTTCATAAATTTGAAGAGATTTATACAAATGCCCATTTCAACTACATAGTCCATCTTAGCTAACCAATGAAAACTGAAATACCCATCCATATGGATGGGTATTTCGACTCATAATTAAAAAGGATTTTAGCTCTGTACGTCCTGACATGAAAAGATACCCAGGATACATTTCTAAGAGAAAAAGAAAACAATGAAATCTAATGTTCATAATATAACCAAAATTTTGTTTAAAGAAATAAAAGAAGACACATTAATAATGTCAGTAAATTTACTAAAATTATTGAGTAAAAATTCATTTAAGCATGGTTATCTTCAAGTGAGGGTTATCCTTCAAGTGGACTTTAAAGAATTTTAAATTTTTCTACATTATGTAATTCTATATTATTGAATTTTTATAGCTGATTTAGTTTTCAGTGCAATATTTATAAAAGAAAAGTAATATTTATAAAAGCTATGGATTCCATTCTTACTCTACGTAGGATAATGATAATAAGTCCTGTCCTGCCACATTCATAGATCTGTAGCCAGGATGAAATAAGATAACATATGAAAGTTCTTTGGCAAGTATAAAATTCTCTCTTACTACCATACGTGGAGGCTCTTTGCTAGGAGTCAAAAATGCATGTGTTCTTGGGAAGGGGTAAAGCTCATTGCCATGTCACATCTAGGTTTTTATAGCTGCAGAATATAAATCCTTATTTCTGGATTGATAACACCTACTAAAATAGCAGTTATTAAGAAAGATTATCCAATTGGAAGAATCACTAAGACACAATAAAATGCTACAAAAAATTATAGTTGAAAGCATGACGGTCGAGATGAACTACACTGAGGGCTTCCATGGAAGAGACTCTGAGAAAAATTTTACTTCCTTGAATAAATTTGTAGCCATATTTAAGTTACATAAATTTCTTCAATGAAGTTTTTTTTCTTCTGTCTCCTTTCCTTATTCCTTTCTTCTTTCCTCCCTTCCTACCCCCCACCTTCTCCCCATCTATAATTTGGCTATTTCTATTTTCTTTCTTGAAGTATAGTTGATATACAATGTTATTTTGGTTTCAGGTATACAACATGGCGATCTGATGAGTCTATGCACTACTCAGTGTTCACCACAGTAAGTGTAGTCACCATCTATCACTGCACCATGTTATTATAGTATTATTGACTATATTCCCTACACTCCACTTTTCATCACTATGACTTATTTATTTCATAATAGGAAGTTTGTGCCTCTTAAACCCTTTCACTTATTTCACCCATCCCCCCACCCATCTCCTCTCTGGCAACTACTAGTTTGTTCTCTGTATTTAAGAGTCCGTTTGTACACTTGAAACTAATAACACTGTATGCTTAATATACTTCAATAAAAAATCATAATTTAAAAAAGCCTTTCAGGGGGGCACCTGGTGGCTCAGTTGGTTAAGCGTCTGCCTCTGGCTCAGGGGCTCCCTGCTCAGTGGGGAGTCTGCTTCTCCCTCTCCCCCTACCCCCTGCTTGTGTTCTCTCTCTCAAATAAACAAATAAAATCCTTAAAAAATTAAAGCCTTTTTTGCTTTGTTCATTTGTTTTGTTTTTAGATTCCACATATAAGTGAAATCAAAACCATAATGAGCTATCACCTACCACTGGTCAAAATGGCTAGTATCAAAAAGATAAGGAATAACAAGTGTTAAGGAAGATGGGGAGAAAAAGGGAAACTTTGTGCATTGTTGGTGGTAATATAAACTGATAAAACCACTGTGGAAAATAGTAGGAAGTTTCCTCAAAAAATTAAAAATAGAACTACCATACAATCCAGTAATTCCAGTACTGGGAATCTATTCAAAGAAAATGAAAACTCAGGGTGCCTGGGTGGCTCAGTCATTAAGCATCTGCCTTCAGCTCAGGTCATGAACCCAGGGTCCTGGGATCGAGCCCCGCATCGGGCTCCCTGCTCAGCGAGAAGCCTGCTTCTCCCTCTCCCTCTGCTGCTCCTTCTGCTGCTCCCCCTGCTTGTGCTCTCTCTCTCTCTCAAATAAATAAAATCCTAAAAAAAGAAAATATAAACACACTAATTTGAAAAGATATATGCACCCCTGTGTTTACTGCAGCATTAGTTACAAAAGCCAAGAAACGGAAGTAACTCAAGTGTTCACTCATAGATGAATAGATAAAGCAGATGTGGCATACACACATACACAATTGAATACTACTCAGCCATTAAAAATGAAATCTTACCATTTGTGACAACATAATGGACCTAGAGGATATTATGCCAAGTGAAATAAGTCAAACAAAGACAAATCTGACTAAAGTTCTTCATAGCCACTTTTTAATCCAGGATCAAATTAATTAATTATTTCATTTAGTTGTCATATTTTTATATTTATTAATCTAGGAGATTTGCCCTATTTTTAGTTACTATTATTTCTTTTTATTTTTTCCATTTTTTTAAATCACATTGACATTTTCAAAGAGATCAAGCTGGTTGGTTTATAGAAGTCCCTCAATTTGAACTTCTCTGTGTTTTCCTCATGATTAGATTCAGGCTGAATGCTTTGATAATGACATTACATAGATAATGCGATTTTCTTCTCAGTTGACTTATATCAGGATGCACATGATGTCATTTTTATTCATTATAGATGATGTTGAATTGAATCGTTTAAGATGATGTCTACCTGCTTTCTCCAATGTGAAGAGAAATTTATTATCTGTGTAACTAATAAATGTTCTGTAAAACATTTGGATATTTTTTATAATGAGGATATCAACATGACAACATTAATCAATGCATGTCACTTGCAATTAAGAAATAAGTAAATATACACATATATACTTAACAGCTATAGATGAAATAGATTAATACAGAGAATATTTAGAAAGACTGCCTAGGATCTTACTATGGAAGACTTTTGAATCTTAGTTTAAGCATTTTTTTTATCTTTGGTAAAAGGGTATGTTGAAGCATTAGGAATAAAGCAGTTATAGTATGGCATAGGGTAGTAAGAATATTTTACAATATTTGATATTACATAATAAAATAAGCATGTGGTAATTGCTGCTGATATGAGAAATCACATCAAGGGCTTGTGATTAAATTTTAGGACTTACTATGAGTAAACAGGCAGACATAAGATACATAATTTGAAGTCTGGATAACCATTAACAAAGAAATAATTTTAAATCAGTAGGAAGGGGATTTAAAAGGGAAATGGTTACTGCTCAGTTTAAGTTGCATAACAGATAACCATATGCCATGTATGTTGAAGATGTAAAGTGCAAGTGGTTACTCAGAACAATAGAAGTGCAGAGCCATAATAAGAAATTTAAGTGTAACTCAAATGAAAATGAATTTTGGAACCATGGATGTTTGAAGCAAGAATAATGAAAAGAAGCATGGAGATTACAGCACTGGTCCCTGGGCACTAATCCTCAGTGATGCACTGTTTTGGAAAGAATAAGAACAAATGGAAGCAAATGAGAAATGGAAGGAACACTTAGAGAAAGGAAATATCCAACCACACTGCAGTACTATAGAAATGTAACAAAGGGGGGGCGCCTGGGTGGTTCAGTCAGTTAAGCATCTGCCTTTAGCTCAGGTCATCATCCCAGGGTCCTGGGACGGAGTTCAGCATTAGGCCCCCTGCCCAGAGGGAAGCCTGCTTCTCCCTCTCCCACTCCCCCTGCTTGTGTTCCCTCTCTCACTGTGTCTTTCCCTGTCAAATAAAGAAAATATTTAAAAAAAAAAGAAATATAACAAAGGAAGTTGGGAATTTCAACAACTAGAGGGCTGACTGATCAACATATCACATGATGAAAAGAATTAAGCAAGGAAGAATAATTATGGAGAAAATTTAGACAAATAGGAGATATCACTGAGTTCTGAAAACCCATTTCAATAGTGGGAGGAATGGGAAGAAAAGCCAGACTCAGACATAATAAGGAGATAATTGGTAGTACAAAAAAAAGGGTGGGTGGTGGGAAGTAGTATTTACTCTGGAAAGAATTTTCAATTTCTAGCATCATTTATATTAAAATTCTATGACTAGAAATTGAAATTACTCAAGATATTCTTATAAATATATCTTGTTATTTCACAATGCTTTATGAATCTACCTAGTCTATAAAACAACCATATAGAGAAAATTGGTATGTTGATGTCCCCTTGATACATATATATATATATATATATATATATATATATATATATATATATATTCAAGGGTCAGTCATGTTGCCCTTCATGCCTTCACTCAAAACTGTTTAGGCTGATTCCCCCTCTTCGTTGTCCAGTGAAGCCCAAATCTCTTCATTTGCTACTCTGCCTTATGCATCTACTATAGTTATCATATAGGATTATTAAGCCTTTCTCATAAAATTTACAGCTTGCAATTTTAGGGTACACAATGGGATTCCAGGAAGGAAACACAAATTATTAATCCATGCTTATAGAACATGAAGTTTTGCAATCTTCATCTAGGTATGAATTAGGTATTTTCAAGTATAGCATATGATATAGGAATAATGAGGCTCTACAATTCCCAAAAGCTTTCGGCAAACTTTATCTCCACAGTTCTGAAATTTTAATAACTGCTTTCTGTTCTTATATTTTTTAATAAAGTTTTATTCCCAATTTCTCCACTTTTCCTTTTTGAAAAATTCTGAACATCATGTGAAACAAGCAATGTTTTCAATAATGAAAGCCTGTGAATATTGTCTGATTATAAATGGAAGGCTGTTGTCAGATTTCTTCTCCATATCCAGGGGCAGAATACTTAACTCCTTAAAAAAAATCTGTGCTAGAATGAAGAAACTTGAAGTTATACAAAGAATTACTAAAAATGTGGCTGAAACACTGAAAAAGACTCCAAGAAGGTCTAATTGATTTAATTAGAAAGAAGAGTGGCAGGGCTATTTTCCCAAGATGAGAAATGGTGGAACAACATCCAAAAATGAAAGAAAGAAAGAAAGAAAAAGATCCACAGCATAGGCCTCTGATCCCATGTCACTTTCAGCCTTCTATTTACTGAACCTCTCTTTTACACTGGTGAGAGTGTAGCATGTAGAAATGCAAGACACATTCTGGGTTGAAATCTGGATTCTGTGGGCTTAGAATTTAGTTCTGATAAGTAGCATGAACCAAGAAGCAAACATAGCTTTATGGAACATTGTGCAGCTTGGCCTTTTAGGAATACTACTTTTCCGGGGTATTAGAGGCAACCTGTCATCCTGGATTTTTAAGTTCCAAGGGATGGCAACTACAGGCTCTGGGGCACAAGTGTGATGGCACTGGAGTTTGTCAGCGTTGATGATGGTCACGAAGGACAGGCACATTTTAGTCATGGGGGCAGTGACAAGTCTGTACCTTCATTATACCCACATCACATCTAGAAACATAGTTTCATGACAGGACATGTGAAAGGGAGAGACCCAATTACAAAAGATGAAAGAATGAATAAGAAGAATATATGCTTTCTGTTTTTTGGAATCATCTATTCCTAAAATTAGCTGATAATTAAAACAACCATCAGCTTTCATTATTAATATGCTCAGACAACAATGTCCATGCATATTCCTCCTTGTCTTAAACATATTTGATTAAATTGCCTAGAAATTTCTTCCTGTTATTTAAAGATCTACAATATATGATATAAGCAGAGAGTAGAAACCATTAGTTGAAAGGATATCAATTGAAAATATATTGATTAAAACTATGAATATTACTAAAGTAAATATTCCAGGTGACTTTTTTTTTTAGATATCCATTACTTCGCTATTCCATCAGACGCTTCACTTTAAATATATTTTTGCCTTTTCTGAAATTTTCACAATCTGTATTCATTCACTTTTTCATTTTTTTGACAAACAGTTCTCAAGCACTTATTATTTGCCAAACACACTACAGATTGACCCTTGTCTTTACAGACACTTGGTAGAGATTACAAAAATTAATTTATCAATCACATAAATGTAAATGTGCAACTATGACAATTTCTGTGAAGATGAAGTTCACTGAAAACTTATGCCTATTAAGAGTGGTCATATAAAAATACCTTCAAATTAGAAGAACAGAATTTAATTAATAAAATGTACTTATAAATTTAGAGGACATCATCAAAATACCTTGTAAAAAAGGGAGCTTGTTGAATAATTATACTAATTTAATTAGAAAGGAGAGTGGCAGGACTATTTTCTCAAGATGAGAAATGGTGGAACAACATCCAAAAATGAAAGAAAGAAAGAAAAAGATCCACAGCATAGGCCTCTGATCCCATGTCATTTTCAGCCTCGTATTTACTGAACCTCTCTTTTACACTGGTGAGAGTGTAGCAATGTAGAAATGCAAGACACATTCTTATATAAAAAACACTCTAGAATAGAGAGGAAAAAAAATCAGAGATGAGCTGACAATACAGGTAAGATCATCTTAGAATACCATATATAATTTATACTTTTCTACTCACTATGTTATTATGTTATTTTGCTCTTCAAAATATTTACTTCAAAATCAGGATGGTATTTTGTTCACTTACATATCTGTCCTATATCCCATTAAGTACATATGTATATATACACATTTACATACATAAACATACCACACATACCCCCACATACACACACTCCTAAATTTTAAGCAGCTTTTACAGAATATAATAGCACTCCATGTCTCCGTATTGCCATAATTTGGCATGTGTCACACTCAGAAATAAAGCTACAGAGAATAGAATTTGAAACCTCTCTTTGGATCCAGCTTAAGTTTTGCTTTAACAATACAATATTGTGAAGACCTATTAATAGTAAAAGTACACTTGCCAATAAAATTGGGCATTTTATTATAGTATAAACTGAAGCCACTACAGATTCCAAAGTTTTTTCCTCTATACTTTATCTACAACCAAACATACATATATTACTGCCACCTCAATGTCTCTAAGAACTTGAAAATAAGTTTGAACTTTAAGCTCTTTCAATAGCTCAATGCTTTCTCTTCTGTCTTCACATCATGCAAACTTATCGAATGCAAATTATTGGAAGATACACTGGATTGCAATAGCTTATGTTCCAGGCAAATTTGAACAGTCGAATAATTCTGATCACTTAATAAATTTCCAATAATTCATCTTTCTCCCTGTAAATACATGTGTGTTATTTTATATACATGCTTAATATTTGGGTTATAGCCATTTTGATTTCTCTTTCACTATCTCCTTATCCTACAATTCTCCAAAACCTATCTGATGTTAGCTAGACCAGGGAGACCTTTCCAAATACTACAGTTAGGAGATAATTTGCTTCACTTTTAAGCCTGATTCCATTTTAATTTCTTTCATGGTACTTACTTTACTGCATTTTGTAATCTTTGTGTTTACTGTTCAAATCTCATTAAAAGATAATTTTTTTAATTATCAAACTCTAACATCCAACATTCCAATAATGTTTTGTACTGAGTGTTGAATACATATTAACTGATAACATTAAACGGTAATCTAAAACCAAATACAGAATACTCTGTATTAAGCCAGAATACTCTCTATTAAGCCACCTCTTATTTCACAGAACAAAATTATAATATGACATTATGACATTATAATATGACATTATTAATATATAATAGTATCCTTAGAATATGGGATCTAATACAAACTGAAACTATGAATACTAAATACTAATAAATAATAATAAATACTAAAGAATAAAGAACTTCCAAGGATGGCTAACTAAGTTGAATGCATGCAAAACCAGCCTGCTAGATGGTCTCAATGAACCTTGCCTTCCAGCCGTGTGAGTTAACTCTCTCTCACATTGACTAGGACAAACATGTAACAAATAAGATACTACAGATATGACAGAGCATAATTCCTAAGGCGAGGTCATAAAAAGACATGGATTCTGCTTTGCTCTCTTTTGAGGTGTTTTCTCTGGGAGAAGCTAACCACTATACTACGGGAACACTGAAGCAGTCCTATGGGATTTCCATAGGAGTGGCACTGAGCCTTCCACCCAAGAGCTAGCAAACTGAAGCCCTCCTGCTTATAGACATATGAGTGCATAATTTTGGAAGCAGATTCTCTGGCTTCAGTCAAGACTTTAGATGACTGCAGCCCTGGTCAACATCCTGACCATGACTCATGAGAGATCCTGACACATCCAGCTAAGCCACTTCTATATTCCTGATCCTCAAAAACTGTGTGGGATGATAAATGCTTGTTGCTTTAAGAAGCTAAATCTTGGGGTAAATTGTTATACTGCCATAGACTAACTTTTACAATAATGAATCAATACAGCTAAATACTGACTATCTGTGATAGGCTAAGTGCTAAGCTAAGCACTTCCTTTGCCTTCTATCATTAGTCCTTTATAAGAATTCTATCTGGTATTAATCATATTTTACAGATGAAAATTCTAGATACTTATAACTGTACCTGAAAACACTGTTAAATGATGACTAAAATCAACAACACAACAAATGACAGGTGTTGGTGAGAATGTGGGGAAAGGGGAACAGTCTTGGTGGGAATGCAAACTGGTGTGGCCACTGTGCAAAACAGTATGGAGGTTCCTCAAAAAGTTAAAAATAGAACTACCCTATGATCCAGCAATGGCACTACTGGGTATTTACCCAAAATATATAAAAATACTAATTCAAAGGGATACATGCACCCCTATGTTTACAGCAGCATTATTTACAATAGCCAAATTATGGAAGCAGCCCAAGTGTCCATCAACTGATGAATGGATGAAGAAGATATAGACAATGGAATATTATTCAGCCACACACACACAAAATGAAATCTTGTCATTTGCAATGACATAGACAGAGCTAGAGAGTATAATGATGAGTGAAATAATTCAGTCACAGAAAGACAAATACCATATGATTTCACTCATATGTGGAATTTAAGAAACAAAACAAAGGAGCAAAGGGAAAAAAGAGAGAGAAACCAAGAAACAGACTCAACTACAGAGAACTGATGATTACCAGAGATGGGTAGCGGGATGGTTGAAATAGGTGATCGGGATTAAGGGGTGTACTTGTGGTGATGAGCACCATGTGATTTAAAAAAAAAAAAAAACAGGTAAAACCAAACAAACAAAAACAAAAAGACTGTGGCTTCTGTATTTAGGTATTTCTCTCGCTCACTCACTCACTTTGGGGATGCAACTGCCATGTTGTAATTAGCAATAAAGTGAAGACTTCATAGCAGGGAACTGATAGTTCTCTCCAGCAGCCAGTGCACACCTGAGAACTGTAAAAAGACACACCTACAAGTTTGAAACTACTGGATCTTTTGAGGCCTACCAAGAGTGATCTGAGTGAACTTAAAATGCAACTTCCCCAGTCTAGCTTTGCAATGTCTGTAACCTAAGATAACATCTTGATTGCAGTCTTGTTAGAGATATTGAGTGAAAGGCCCCCAACGAAGTCACACTTTAATTCTTAATCCACAGACATGTAAGATAACAGATGTTTTGAATTTGGGGATAATTTGTTAAAGTATAGCTGATAACTGTGTGTGTGTGTATATGTGTGTGTGTGTGAGTGTGTGTGTGTAGTATAATTTACCTACATTGAAGTAACTTGTATTCTTTGTTATGGGTGTTGGTATTAGTGTCTTTTTTGTTTACTGTCTCACCATCACACATAGACAAACATGAAAAAAAACACTTGACATTTAAAAACACATTAAATAACAAAAAAAGATACCATGGATGTCTTTTAAGAGAAAGTGAAGCTTGAACTAATATTGACTTGTTTATTCAACCAACAGTTGAGGGGCTTAAATATGTTCATCACATTAGGTTTTTGGTGGAGACAAATGGAAAATGTAGTTTATACTCTACCACTAGGGACTTACAGAGGGGACAGAGGGACAATTACTGTTCAAACTCAGAACAAACAGTGCTAAATTGAAGCATAAGCATGTACTCTCAAGACACTAAGAATCTCTGAGAGCTGATGTAAAAAATATCCAAATTGGTATGTTATAAAGATACATTATATTAGAAAAAATGATATAAGGAAACTTACAGATGAAGTGAGCCTATAATCAAGAGAAAGAGAAATGAGAGCTTGATAAAATCAGGTCATGAATACAGAAGAATGGTGAGACAAGGGTGTTCCTTTCTCCTATATGCTGAGTTCATTTTATTGATCCTAGAAGACAACTATCAGGAGAATGCTAAATAAAAACAGCATGACTGAGGTTGTATTTTTAGCTCTGAATACTGTAAGTCCAAATTAAAGAGTTTTTTTTTTTTAGGTGATAGAAAATATTTTGCTAAAGATTGTTATATGTAAAGAAAAGCCTTACCATCCTTGTAATTGAAAGAGCTGCCAGGAACTTCAATGTGTGTGTGTGATCAGATGAATTTTACAGAAAAGAAGTGAAAACTTAAAAAAAATGCAGCAACATATTTTTCTTACATCTAACACCTTTATACATTAAGTTGTAACATTAACAAGCAAAATAAAACCATACAAAGACACCACCATTTTTTTTTATTGCTTCCATGTCATTCCTTTATATTAATACTCTTTCTTTCCTAGGTGAGATTTTGATAAAGAATAAAATCACATCATTAAAATAATAATAAAACAAATGCTGAACCAAAAATGTAGTTACATTTTGTAACTATTGCTGGATAAAAGCAATGTCATCAACACAACCATTTGCTGGATAATTTTAAGAGATCAAATACTGGCAAAGGACAAAAACAAAAACAAAAACAAAACACCAAGTAAAAGTGGTAAATCCAGACCCTCTAAATACACCAGATCACTTCTACAAAGAAGAGACCAGAAACAACTGCAGCACCATCAAAAATTATGAGCAGAGCGATGGACATGGTGAGTGAAACAAAGATGATTTGAGCTGGGGAGCCTAGGAGATAAGTATGTTGGTCAGTAATGAATTAAGAGAGGTACCGATAAATTAGAAGAGTTACTGTGGTTCAATCAGGTGCTACTGGAGTCTATCAAAAACTAGTCCAGTGGACCAGTCTAAAGCACTGCTAAAACTGGCATAAGCTTTTTGAAGAAAGCACCTTCCTCTACTGCCTAACCTGTTGTGTCAGTTTACCTAGTCATAAAGGAGCACCACCCCTATACAATGGAGAGCTTGTTTAAACAACTAGTGATTGACCACGGAGCACTTTATTTTTTTTTATTTTTTTTAATTTTTTATTGTTATGTTAATCACCATATATTACATCATTAGTTTTTGGTGCAGTGTTCCATGATTCATTGTTTGTTCATAACACCCAGTGCTCCATGCAGAACGTGCCCTCCTCAATACCCATCACCAGGCTAACCCATCCCCCTACCCCCTCCCCTCTAGAACCCTCAGTTTGTTTTTCAGAGTCCATCATCTCTCATGGTTCGTCTCCCCCTCTGACATACTCCCCTTTTCTTCCTCTCCTGTTATCTTCTTCTTTTTCTTTTTTCTTAAAATATGTTGTATTATTTGTTTCAGAAGTACAGATCTGTGATTCAACAGTCTTGCACAATTCACAGCGCTCACCGTAGCACTTTAAAAACAAAACCTAACCCAGTGTGTTTTAAACTAAAATAAAAGGAATTCTGGTGGTTGACAGATATATTGTTGGGTAAAGCAATTTCTAAGATTTTTTAAATTAGGGGATCTGCATTCCAATAATAATTTGAACATATTCTAAACAATCTGCATTGTTACATTATACATAAGTATTACTTTAATTGCATTGGTTCCATTTGCCTTTAGATTTTATGATCTGCTTCACCATAATTATTTAAGGGAGGCTCTTAAAATGTAATGTAATGTTCCTCACATTGGTGTTCCTATAGCCCTGGAAGTCTATCAACATAGTCTCAGAAGTTTATAATTTCTCATGTTTGAGAAACTCTCAATTAGACCCATTAAAAGGAAATGTGAAAGAACCCAACTACATTTTAGGAGTAATCATTAAAAGCTGTCTGTGAGTTTGTTTTGTGGAAATATCCATAATCACCTCTGAGAGGATCAAGAATTGCCAAATGTGAGAAGTTTCTCTTATCAAGCTTGGAATAAAAGCTGAACACACAGGGACAGCAAATCACTTAAGACACTTTTCAGTATCCCAGCCTCCAAGTTTTTCTTCTACCTGAACAATTCATCCAGCTGTCTATTATTTATAAACCTACAAAAATGTCTCCTCCTCCATAAGTATGCCCAAACAAAACCATCACTACAGGATAATAGTTTTCTCCTTTTAATTTATAACAACTATAACCCATATTCTTTTGAAAATCATATCCTTGGTTTTCTGACCTAGAAATAAAACTAGTAATAATTTCTGTGTCCCCAAAAGCAACTTTTGAAGTGAGGGGGTGATTGTAAGTAGTTTATTTAGCAATGATCCTATGGAGCACAAGGAAGCAAATGAGGCAGAGAGAGATGGAATACAATAAAATGTCTGAAAGGTTACTATGATATGAAACCAGGCCTCTATCACCCTGGGGAATTCTGAAAGGTAGCCTAGACCTATATGTAAAATATACCTCAGAGTTATTGCAACCAAAAGCAAGAGAGATGCAGTATTTGCCCACCTCCCCTTCTATCATTAGTAGATAGCTACCTCTTGGGACAAATGGTCTCCAATATTTCAGATCTGTGCTGCCAGGAACAAACTTGCAGCCTCATGAGAAGGTTAGCCCTCGAGTAGAGCCTCAGGTTGTTATTGGAAGCAAACCTGTACATATGGGTACCTAGACTATATGAACAAGGCAGGCAGTGTGTCTGGTAAAATAGCTCACACTGATAGTATTTCATAATAGGTTACTAACTACAGCTCTTGCCTAATGGTCATTGTGTATGTTTCATCCCTCCACTAAATTAGAAGAGTCTTCCTATGAATTCATGACACTGACTTTGGATATATAATAGTAGTAATATATACAAAATAATGTGGAGACTTCTTAAAAAGATGTTAGTAAAACAAAAAAAATGAAACACATTACTATCTCATTAAAAATTCTTACATGTAATATAAACCTATTTTGGAAAAACACTCACAAACTAAAAGATACACATTAAATTCAATAGAATATTTCCCCAAAAAGTTTATATATATAAATAAAACCTAACACGAAATAATGATGTCACTGCATTCTAAACTAAGATTTATCCAACCAGATGCACCCAGAGTCAAACAATAAAATAGACACAATGTAATATATTTGTCAATAACAGCACAAAGGAATTGAGAACATCACGGTATTGGGTTAAGGAAATGATACCATTTTAACTCAAATTCACAGGAACACATGAAGAAAAATAAAAATTGCTACTAAGAAGGTTAATATAATAAATCTTGTAAATATATACTTTCCTTCTCTTGACTTTGTTAACAGATATAAAATTATATAAATAATAAATATATATGATAAAGTGATGCTTATAACAATGTATTATTTATACACACACATATGTATAATATAATACATGTAACAAGGATTCCACAAAAGACGAGAGGGAATAATCCTACACAGGAGTATCATTTCTTTATCTCAGGGGAATTAGTATAAATCTGAAGTAGATTCTAAGATGTATACAGTAAGCCCTAGAAAAATCACTAATAATCTAAATATATATAGTAAAAGATGATAAAATGTTCATTAGAAAATATTCACTTAATAGAAAATAATGTACTGCAGAGAAATAGAAAACAAGATAGGATGCATACAGAAAACAAAAAGCAAAATGGCCAATATAAAGCCAACTATGTCAATAATAGCATTGAATATGAATGGGATTTAAGAACTCAAAGCTGTGTGACTTACTGTCCGACTGAACAATAGCAATGAAAAAAGATCATAATACATGCTGTCTATAGGACACACATTTTAGATTAGAAGATACAGATATATTCAAATAAAAAGATGCACCAGCAACCCTAATTTCCTATGGAGTAGCTATAAAATATCAGAAAAGTAGATTTCAAAGCAAAAATATGTAACTAGAGATAAAAAGCCATGCTTTATAATGAGAAAAAAGTCAATCAGGATAATATAATAATCTAAAGATATATGAAGTTACAAACCGAGGACCAAAATACATGAAGGCAAAAATAGACAATTCAACAATAATAGTTACAGACTTAAATACCTCACTTTCAGCAATGAATAGAAAAACTAAGCAAAAGATCAACAAAGAAATAGAAGATGTGACAGCCATATAAACCTAGCAGACATCTCTTGAAAACTGCATCCAACAAGAGCAGAATATAAATTCACAACTGCACATAGATCATTATTCAGGGTAGAACATTATTAAAACACAAAGCCAAGGATATTCTCTGAACACAATGGAATTATACAAAAAATAACAAAAATAATTTGGAAAATTCAAAACTGTATCAAAACAAAAGAACACACTCTTAGGTAACCCAGGGATTAAAAAAAAAAAAATCACAAAGAATATGAAAATGCTTATAGTTGAAAGAATATGAAAATACAATATACCAAAATTTATGAGAAGCAACAAAAGCAATGTTTATATGAAAATTTATAGCTGTACACACTTATATTAATAAAAACCTCAAATCAATAACCCTTCAGTTTAAGAAACTAGAAAAGAGCAAAACAAACATAAATATATAGGGAAACAGAAATAATATGGATTAGAGAAAAAATGTAACAGAGAAAAGAAAAACAATAGAAAAAATACAATTAAAAGTTGGTTCTTTAAAAATATCATTAAAATTTACATATTTTTAGCTAGATTGACCAAGAAAAATAGGAAAAAAAGGTTAAAAGAGCTAAAATCAGGAATTAAATAAAGGATATTTCTCCTGACTTTACAGAAATACATATAGAATGAACAATTAAATAACTATGACAAAAAGGACAAATTCCCAGAAAGGCACAAAACACTGAAACTCAAATACAAAATCTGAAGCCCTGTAAAAACTAAACAGAAAGTATTTAAAAATAAAACAAAGAAAAAAGTGCCAACAACAAAAACTACTCACAGAAAGAAAAGCCTGGCACATATGGCCTCACCAATGAATTCAACTGAACATTTAAGGAACAAATAATAACAAATATCCAAAAACATTTCCAAAAAGTAGAAGAGGAGGGACTGTGATACCAAAACCAAAGTTACACAAAAAAAGGAAACCATAAACCAGTATCTCTATGAATATATGCATGAAAAAAGACACAAAAATGTTAGCAAGCCAAAACCAGAAACGTAAAAAAAAAAAGACTATCTACCATGACCAGGTGGGATTTAACCCAGGAAGCAAGGTTGGTTTAACATTCAGAAATCAGACAGTGCAGTACACCGTATCAATAGAAGAAAATAAAAAATGTGACCATCTTAATAGATGCAGGAACAGCATTTTATAAAATCCAACACTCTTTCATGATAAAAACTCTCAACAAATGTATGTAAAGGACATCTATGAAAATCCACCATTATGAGTATAGTTAATAGTGAATGACTTGGCAATGACTGTATGCATATTCTCAAATAAGACATTTCAGTCAAACTTT
Source organism: Eumetopias jubatus (assembly GCF_037043125.1). NCBI lineage: Eukaryota > Metazoa > Chordata > Mammalia > Carnivora > Otariidae > Eumetopias > Eumetopias jubatus. The sequence goes on from NW_028274815.1 coordinate 42,303,957, forward strand.
AGTAATATCCAACAGCCTTTATCTTCATTTCCTAAACAGATTACATTAAAGGTAAAGGAAAATCTTTTATTATCTCTTAGTAAGAACAGACCAGTAAACTAAGAAATTTTGTGATTTTAACAAGAAATTAGACACTAGTATCAGTACATTACTGAGCTCATGTGAAGCAACCCTTATAAATAAATGTATTTAATTTTGGCCAGATTTGAGTTCACGATAAAAAATTTCTTGTTCACAAACCTGCAAATTTCTATATCCATTTAGCTTTTGTCTTATTCTTTTTCGTTTCTTACCCTGGAATGACTGGTCATTTTATTTCAAACATTACTCTGTTTTTCCTTAATAAAAAAATACAGCTTATATTTCTTATACATTATGTTCATATAAAAACACTCCCATTTTCTTTCCATACCTTGCATATAAAATTGTTTTCCTTTGCTTGTATTATTTCTAGTTTTATTTTTTACATATTGATTATAAATCTTACTATTAGTAACCTTTGCTTTCCAGGGAAGACTAGGAAGCAGGCAATTGTGAACCATCATATAATCCTGTAATAGGTTAGCAAATTTATCAATACATAATTATAAAAACATGCTTCTTAGACACACTGATTTTTTTATTTTTTATTGTTATGTTAATCATCATACATTACATCATTAGTTTTTGATGTAGTGTTCCATGATTCATTGTTTGTGCATAACACCCAGTGCTCCACGCAGAATGTGCCCTCTTTAATACCCATCACCAGGCTAACCCATCCCCCATCCCCCTCCCCTCTAGAACCCTCAGTTTGTTTTTCAGAGTCCATCGTCTCTCATGGTTCGTCTCCCCCTCTGACTTACTCACCTTCATTCTTCCCCTCCTGCTAGTTTTTTTTTTCCTTAACATATATTGCATTATTTGTTTCAGAAGTACAGATCTGTGATTCAACAGTCTTCCACAATTCACAGCGCTCACCATAGCACATACCCTCCCCAATGTCTATCACCCAGCCACCCCATCCCTCCCACCCCCCACCACTCCAGCAACCCTCAGTTTGTTTCCTGAGATTAAGAATTCCTCATATGAGTGAAGTCATATGATACATGTCTTTCTCTGATTGACTTATTTCACTCAGCATAACACCCTCCAGTTCCATCCATGTTGTTGCAAATGGCAAGATCTCATTCCTTTTGATGGCTGCATAATATTCCATTGTGTATATATACCACATCTTTATCCATTCATCTGTCAATGGACATCTTGGCTCTTTCCACAGTTTGGCTATTGTGGACATTGCTGCTATAAACATTGGGGTGCACGTACCCCTTCGGATCCCTACATTTGTATCTTTGGGGTAAATACCCAGTAGTGCAATTGCTGGATCATATGGTAGCTCTATTTGCAACTGTTTGAGGAACCTCCATACTGTTTTCCAGAGTGGTTGCACCAACTTGCATTCCCACCAACAGTGTAGGAGGGTTCCCCTTTCTCCACATCCCCGCCAACATCTGTTTTTTCCTGACTTGTTAATGTTAGCCATTCTGACAGGTGTGAGGTGGTATCTCATTGAGGTTTGGATTTGGATTTCCCTGATGCTGAGCGATGTTGAGCACTTTTTCATGTGTCTGTTGGCCATTTGGATGTCTTCTTTGGAAAAATGTCTGTTCATGTCTTCTGCCCATTTCTTGATTGGATTATTTGTTCTTTGGGTGTTGAGTTTGATAAGTTCTTTATAGATTTTGGATACTAGCCCTTTATCTGATATGTCATTTGCAAATATTTTCTCCCATTCTGTCGGTTGTCTTTTGGTTTTGTGGACTGTTTCTTTTGCTGTGCAAAAGCTTTTTATCTTGATGAAATCTCAATAGTTCATTTTTGCCTTTGCTTCCCTTGCCTTTGGCAATGTTTCTAGGAAGAAGTTGCTGCAGCTGAGGTCGAAGAGGTTGCTGCCTGTGTTCTCCTTTAGGATTTTGATGGACTCCTGTCTCACACTTAGGTCTTTCAACCATTTGGAGTCTATTTTTGTGTGTGGTGTAAGGAAATGGTCCAGTTTCATTCTTCGGCATGTGGCTGTCCAATTTTCCCAACACCATTTGTTGAAGAGACTGTCTTTTTCCCATTGGACATTCTTTCCTGCTTTGTCAAAGATTAGTTGACCATAGAGTTGAGGGTCCATTTCTGGGCTCTCTATTCTGTTCCACTGATCTATGAGACACACTGATTTTTATAGTACAATTTTAATGTGGCAAAAAAAAACACTTATTAATAGACCCAAATATCTTTTGTCTCTCTTTAAAAAATTAAGCCAAAAGTATCTAAACATACTTATACCAATCAAAGAATGCATTCCATTATTTCTGAGAGATTTGGGATCCTCTCTTTTCAAGGGTGTGCCTTGAAGTGGACATTTTATCTGTGTTAAAGTTTCCCTAAGGCAGCCACTACAATTCCAAATTATCCAAATGTCCATCCATTTCCCAAAAAGATACAAGATTCTGTTCCACGATGGGTATAAATATAGGAAGGAAGAGTTTTTCAGGGAGGTGGAGAAAGAGTTTTAGACCAGGTGGAATCCACCTTTGCCTTTAGATTCTCTACAACGTCTTAACTCTGATGGGCCTTGTATCTTAACAGCTGTTCCTTAACACAGGGAATCACAGATTTTCCCTTTTGAACAGAATTGAGTGACTTACCGAGAAGCCCCAACAAGCAAGATACAGGAATGCACAATAAAGTTGGATTGCTCAAAACTCAGAGCAGAGCTGGAATCCAAGACTTACCCACAAACTCCTTGGTGTTCTCTGTTGTGAGAAAAGTATAAGCTCAATGGATGCAATGGATACCAGCTCTTGGTTTGCTCACCATCCTCAGAGTAGTCAGAAGGTCTTCTTTGGATCCTAGTTGTGATGTCAAAACTACAAAAACCCAGAAATAGCAAAATTTAAATCACTAATCAATAAATAGTATTTAGTAAGAGTTGATTTTAACTATAGCAGTATGGGAACTAGGAATATTTAAATTAAAAAACTATTCTGAAGTTCAGGGGCATGACCTTACCTTACAGGATGGATTATAAAGAGGAACCTGTTTAATCATTACAATGATTGGTTATTATGATGGGGGTTTCCAGATTAAAGAACATGATTGAAATGATCATCTTATACTATTTTTGGAAGATGATTTAAGTCTCATGATTACCAGAGCCATTTACATGAAGCAACCCAAGTTAAGTTTCTCTTGTTTTGCAGAATATGTGAAATTAGGGTTCACTTATGTGGCTTATTATAGTTTTGTCCACTTACAAAATTTTCACATCCAGTCTCTGTTTTGTATTTCAATTTAACAGCCCTTGGGTTCCCGATTCTGGATACTGCTCTTGATAAACCTTTATTGTTTGTGGGCCCTGTTCCTGGGCTCCCAGGGAAGCTTCACTTTAACATTTACAAAGGTCAAAATGACTCCACAAAACCTCAAAGCAGGGGTTCTATTTCTGTCCTGAGTACAAATTGTACCTCTCCTTCCTTAAAACAAAACAAAACAAAGGTGCATTCCAAACATAAAGATAAAAACAAACAAACAAACAAACAAAAACCTCCTGGTAACCATAAAGTCATACAGCCTTGCACATACTAAAAACGTAAGATAAAATCTGTAAGTTTCTGGAATGCCCTTCATCATGATAATGTGTAACTCTTTCTGTAAAAAAACATATATAACTGTGCACCAGATGTATGTTCTCTCTCCGGAGCACTCTTTTCTTTGTGAAGATTGTGTATGGGGGCAACTGTCCTAACTGAAGCTAGGATAAAACTCTTCTCCTTCCTCTTTAAAATTAGAAAGTTTGTTCACAAATGCATGCAAACACACATGCACGTTTTTGGAGTTATTTGCCCTCCCAGCAGCTTCGAAGGGTCTGGACCCCATACCAGATCATCAGTGCTTGTTCCTGTAAGTTTTCCCGTGAAGAAACACCTTAAGGCAATGCTGTGTCTTTCTCACCCAGTCCAACTGCCAGCACCCTGTGACCGGGCAGCTGTGGCCCCTTCACACAAGTCCGTCCATCTGGAGATGTTCTATCCTTTAAACACCATGGAGGACACCAGCGACCAGGCCGAGGACCTAGTCTGGGTGATTGGAGTTTCCTAGAAAGTCAAACAGGGTGCAGTTGGAGCCACCCAGAGTGCGCTGTGTAATTTTGGGGATGTGGGTGAAGTAAGTGAGGGTCCTGAGGGAGGGGCAGAGGGAGGCTGGGCTGGCACCCGCTGAGTATTAGAAGCGGCTCACAAAATTGTGGAATCAGCTCGGGACTGCCGCCACGACCACTCTTCCGGGAGAAAACCCAACATCGCAGGATCCCGGGAGCTTTACGGGTGCCAGCAAGCAGGGAAATCCTGGGAATTCCGAAGGTACGCAAAGAAACACCGAGATACCGGGCCTCGGAGGCCTGTGTTCCCGGACTCTCCCTAAGCGGGTCAGGCTCAAACCACCTATCATGCAAAACGCAATCCTCTTGGATGCCTAGCCTACCCCATTCACAGTCACAGTGCCCCGGTGCCTTGTCCCAGGGCCCCAGCAAGTGACCGTCCAAAGGCTGTTCAGGGTCGTGCCACCCTAGGCCAGAAGTGGAGAGTATACCGCTTATGCTCAGGCTGCACATCTCTAGCCTTGGCAGAAGCCAGAAAGGCCAGGGGTAGCACACTGGCTTCTGGGGGCAGAACCCCGTGCCCAATCCAACATCTGCTAAAACATGAATAAGATAAGGATACTCACTCTTGCCACTTGTATATTATGCTGTTGATGCAAAGGAGTGAAATAAAAGTTCAGATTTGGAAAGCAATCTGGATTTCTATTCATATGTAGAAGACATGATCTGGTATACAGAAAATCCTAATGAATCTGTCATAAACCTATTAGAATTAATAAACAAGTTCAATAAGTTTGCAGGCTATGAAATACATATATTTATTTTTTTTTAAGATTGTATTTATTCATTCGAGACACAGAGATACAGAGAGAGACAGCATGAGCAGGGGAGAGGGAAAGGGAGAAGCAGGCTTCCCACTGAGCAGGGAGCCCGATGTGGGGCTTGATCCCAGCATGACCTGAGCCTAAGGCAGACGCTTAACCGTCTGAGCCACCCAGGCTCCCCAAAACTCATATATTTAAATCAGTTGTATTTCTATACACTTGCAGTGAGCAATCTGAAAACAAAATTAAGAAATAATTTTATTTAAAATAGCACCAAAAAGAATACAATTATTGGGGCTCCTGGGTGGCTCTGTCAGTTACGCGGCTGCCTTTGGCTCAGGTCATGATCCCAGAGTCCTGGATGGAGTCCCACATGGGGCTACTGGCTCAGTGGAGAGAGCCTGCTTCTCCCTCTCCGTCTGCCTCTCCCACTTATCTGCTATCCCCTGCTTGCTGTGCACATGCACTATCTCAAATAAATAAAATCTTTTTAAAAAGAATACAATTATTAGAAATAAATTTAAAAAAAGATTTGCAAAGCTTGTACCCTGGGAACTACAAACCACTACTGGAATAAGTAAGAGCAAAATAAATCGAAATATACCCCATATTTATGACCTGGGAGACTTAATATTGTCAAGATGACAATACTACACATGTTGATCTTCAGATTCAACTCGGTCCCAGCTGGCTTTTTTGAAGAAACTGACACTCATTCCTAAAATTAGTATGGAAACTTAAGGGACCCCAGAAGAGCAAAATCAACAAACAAAACATGTTTTAACAGAAAAACAAATCTGGAGGATTCATACTTCCCAGTTTTAAAACTTACTACAAATCCACAGTAATCAAGACAATATGGTACTGGCATAGGATAGATAAATAGCTCAATGGAATCAAACTGAACCCAAAAGCAAACCCATATATTATGGTCAATTCATTTTTGAAAAGTGTGCCAAGACCACAAATGGGAAAAGAACAGACTTCAACAGATGGCACTGGGGCAACCGTATATGTGCAAGCAAAAAAAAAAAAAAAGAATTTGCATTCCTACTTCATACTGTATACAAAAATCAAATCAAAATGGATCAAAGACCTAAAGACAGCATCTTTTTAAAACTATAAATACTTAAAAACACATTTGATAAATCTTTATGACCTAGGATTTGAAAATGGCTTCTTAGATATGACACAAAAGCTACAAGTTAACAAATTTAAAATATTTGTAAGTTAGACTTTATCAAAATTAAAAACCTTTTTATTCAAAGGACATTATCAAGGAAGTAAAAGGACAATTCACAGAACTGGAGAAAACGTTTGTAAATTATATATCTGACAATGGTCTAGTATCCAGAATACATAAAGAAAACTCAATAATGAAATGACAACCCAATTTAAAAATGGGCAAAACAGGTGGACAGACATTTCTCTAAAGAAGATATGCAAGTGGTCAAGTAGCACATGAAAGTATGCTCAACATCATTAGTCATCAGGGAACTGCAGATCAAAACCACATTTTACTCCCACTAAGATGAACTCCACACCCACTAGGATAGCTAGTGATGTGGGCATGGGTGTGGAGAGATTGGAACCCTCGTGCACTGCTAGTGGGAATGTAATGGTACAGCTACTTTAGAAAACAGTCTGGCTGTTCCTCTAAAATTAAACATAAAGTTACCACATGACTCAACAATTCCACTCCTAGATGTGTCCCCAAAAGAAATAGAAACAGATGCCCACACAAAAGCTTGTAACACAAATGTTCATAGCAGCATTATATATAGTAACCAGAATGTGAAAACATTCCAAATATCCATCAACAGATGAATGGGAAAAAATAAGTTATACAATGCTGTATTATTTAGCCATAAAAAGGAATGAAATACTAAGTGAAAAAATCAATCATAAAAGACTATATTTTCTACCATTATATGTCTATTAAATGTCTAGAATAGACAAATCTATAGAGACAGAAGTAGATTAGTGGCTGCCTAGGGCAGATGTGGTGGGGGTATTGGGGAAGTGACAGCTAAATACACGATCTCTTTTTGGAATATTTAGAAAATATTCTAAAATTGATGGTGGTGATGATTGCACAATTCTGTGACTATACTAAAAAACCACTGAATTATGCAGTTTAAGTGGGTGCCTTGCATAGCAGTTGTATTATATTTCAATAAAGTAATTAAAATATAACAAAGACTTTCTGCTCTCAAGAGCTGCTTTTTCTTGAGTATGTCCTTTGCCAATAAATTGATCATCAAGCACATTGCCTGGGATAAGGGGCTTAAATGAAAATATTGTTAAATGAATATGTTATCAAAAATGAAAAGCAGAGTAAGGCAAGAGAGTGTGATGGAAGGTAATAATTTAATAAAGGATATTCACTGAGGACTCTTTGATAAAGACAACATTTCTATTCCACTATACAAATAATTTTACCTATCATATTATAAAATTAAAAAAAATTACTTAAAACTCACATAACATTCACTAATGTGCATATGGGCTCAAACAGCATCCTTGACTCTTCATTGACTAAATGGAACTTAAGGCTAAGGAGCTGGATCCTGTACTATCTTATCCACTGGCTTGGTTGTTTAGCCTCAGCCATAGGGCCTGACTGGTTACAAGTACCCCTAAAATGGATGAAGATGAAGTTCACTGATAAGAATTGCCAAGCAAAAAGCCTGCCTCACTGATGCTATAGCCCCTTTCATGGGGTGCTATGTATCTTCAAATTATATTTAGTTCACCCTTTTCCTTCACACTTCACTAACACTCCTTCCAAACTACAACTGTGTTGGTGATTGAGGACTTTACTTCATACTCAATGTTGATACTGGCTTCAAAATTTCAGGAGATTTGAGATTGGTAAAATAAGAGCATGGTGACCGCAGAAGAGAGGGACAATTGGAGCATATAACTATGTAGCTTTTTTTTTTTTTTTTTTTTTTTGGTGCCCAGTCTCTAGCAAGAAGATGACAATATGGTATTTCCCATGCAAAGTTAGGTTACACTAGATCTAGAAGCTCAATTCCTTGTCTTTTATATCTGGAGCTTATATCACCATTCCCACAGGATTTACATTTGAAAAATCTGTGTTCTCCCTATTAAGGGGTTGTTTACAAACAGTGGCATTTCTTGCTTTGGAACCAGAATTAGCATCAGTAAAGCAATGTCTTCACCTTGAGTGAGAAAAAAGAATCAGTGCAGAAGTCTCTGAATAATATCTCTCCCTCCATTTTTCACCTTTCTAGGGATCCACATCTCTCTTAAATCCTTTTGTGGAGTAAAATAGTTCCAAATGCTATTCTGTAAACATGAATTTACTGGACAGATTCTATCCAATGAAATCGTTTTCTTAGAGTGGTTGGTTGATGGATTTTATTTCCATTTTTTCCAGTTTTATTTTTCACAACTGCTTAGTGTTCTTTCCAGAAAATTCCATATGAGTAAGTACCTATACTTTTTTTAAAGATCCAATGAAAAGGTCTAATTTATGGTATGAACGGTAACCGTATTACGAATTATTTTAATCTATCTCACAAGGAAAAATGACTGTGTTCCTTATTTCAAATTGTAAATAAATGTATGAGGACTTGGAATAACTATTAATAAAAATTCTCATGGTAAATGTAGATTATTTTATTACATATTCATCTTGATACTGGATAACTGTTGACAATATACCTCTGATGAAAATGAAGAGCACAATTTCTAAAAAAAGAAAAAAATTCTGTTTCTTCTCACACGCAGTGTATAATGCACCAAAAAAACAGACTTCTATAACATATATATATAATAATAATAATTTCATTTGCAAAGTTATCAATAATTATTTCCATTAGGACTCTGGTGTCAAATGTCAAATAATGTGAGAAAAAGAATATTATCTGCAAAGAAATTAAATAACTTTGCATTTATTTTGGTTTACAAGCAATTATTGACTAAATAGTTTGTAGATGGAACTGGATTATGAATAGAGATACATGAAAAAATATAATACATTACCTTGTGTTTATTAAATATATTGGGGGAAATATATTACAACATGGTGAAATATATATAAAATAAAATAGTTGTATGTATAAAGTACAGAAATGTAACCATACTACCAGGTTTATTACCTATAAACAAATTTTTTCAATGTATAAAGTTTTAAAAGTATATCAGTTAATGCTATTTCATTGTGTCCTTTATTTTTTAAAATTCTCAACTTATAATTTAGAATAGAGTTCCTCACTTAAACGGCTTGAATTCTTCTCATGGTAGTGTGTTATAAAAATCTCTCCATCCTGTACAAATTATTGCATCAAATTTCTACATCTTTGACATGAATGGTTTGAATGAGATGATCTTTAATTCCATGATAATAAAATATTCATGAATCTGTGACAGATATAGTTCTCTACTTTTTTTTTTTTTTACTAATTACCTATTTTCTTTTTCTTTGCCTATTGGTTCAGATCAGTTATATTTAATAATTACCCTCTCAACTTTAACCTTTGCCGTTAATTTAAAGTAATGTGGCAATTTACTACTAATGGTATGCAATTGTGTAAGACGATTTCGTGGTGAAAAGATCTGAAACATTGAACTGGCAGCTATTCATTTTTGGTACTATTACGTTTGTGTAAAATAAACAGCGGTCTAAGATTTATTTTGTTTAAAGTATCTCTCTTCATGTAGTATTCAGCAAAAGGAAAAATGAACTTTGGGATATTTACCTTTCCACTCTGCTTTCAATAAATTCCTTCTCACATATGGAGGGTTTCTATTCTCCCGTTGCGACTGCTTATTTCAGATTTGACACTGCCAGTTTCCTTTGCTTCAAATTTGTCAATTCATATTTGTAACTAAACTTTCTCATTCTCCTCTAGACATTTGGAGGGACAACAATGATGCTTCTTTTCAAAAGACATTCTCTCAAGAACCTAAAACAACTCTTGCTTTGAAAATCTCTTTTTTTATGATTCAATAAGGGAAGAGGATGCTGTCATATTTTAAGCAATTCCTATTGAAAGAGTTACCTATTGTTATCTTCCCATTGATTTTACTTTTAGCAGTAAAATCATCCAAGCAAAATCTATTATAGTGAAGGCTATTAGATAATAGTTGGCATAAAGGACATGCAATAATGTGAATATTTTTAAAGTTTTAATCAGACAGCTCAACTGGGGTAAGATCTTTGTTTTTTGGATACTGAGGTCGAGGTTATATTTTCCATATTTGTTCAGACTTGGTTAACTGGTATCTGCTCTGTAATGGTAAATTCACTTCCCATCAGACATCAGTAAATGTAAGACTGGATATCTAAGCATACATATTTGAGGACAAAATCTCTAGAGAATGACACAGAGGCATGATATGAACATAGAATGCTAGACCAGGAGCTCATAAAGATTTTTGATGAGAAAACATATTTTTCCATCTTCTTAGGATATCTATCTAGTTATGGTTGGGATAATTAAGTATAAAGGATGCTTTTACTGTCCAGTGGGCAACATCAGTTCTTTGCAAAGAAGAAAAGAGCCATTTCTGTGGGCTGATTCCTGTGATGACAAAAGGCTCTACCCAGGTGTATCTCTTTATGATATCGAATCTGAATGACTTCATGATCAGAAAGTCTGATAAAGCATTGAATTCTTTTTTTAAAGACCTCATTTAAAAGGAAATATTTTAACTGGTAAATTCAATTAAATATTTTACTTGATTAACTTGCATTAGTTTATATATCAGTTTACTGTCATGTGGTCAAGTACATTCACTAAAAAGGATGACTCTGAAATTTTTAAGTTCTAACTAAAATAAGGGAATAGTAATGACTTGAAACCTAGAACTTTTAACCAGAAATCTTGTCCACTTCTCCCAGTTACCTGACCTATGTTTTCTTTCAGAGTATTTATCCAAGAAGCAAAAGTCTGTTATTTATACCAAACGAGTAAGCACTAATTGTAGGTTTTTACTTCTGTGAATTAACTGATTTTAGACATACAGAAAAAACAATTCTTCAATGTAGAAGCTGCAGGATGATATAGCCATTCCAAGTGCCATTGCTGACCTTTAAGTAATACTATGGCATCTGAATAATTCTGAGAAAAGAGCATGGAATCATGAAATTGGCAATATTTTGATCTAAAATCTGACTCTGTCTAAGCTCCACCTCCTGCCTCTGTTAAATTAGAATAATAATAGCTGCTTTTCTAGATAATTTGAGAGGATTAAAATGAGATCATATATGTAAAACACAAAACAATGCTTGGAGAAAAACTGTATGATTACATTACTTCCCTTTTCCTTCCTTTCAATGTGTTAAAAAAAAATAAGGCATGGAAATGTTGGGAGATAATTCTCCAAATATCTTGCTTTCTTGCACACCTTCTAAGAGAAAAAACAACAACAACAAAACATTAAAAGTTTTTGTTCCAGACTGCCTTTTCATGGCTGTTGTACAGCAAACATATTGTAAGATAATGATAGTATTTACCTTTTGAGTAGAGGGCAAATTTGTTTTCCGTCAAGTAAAATAAAGATAATGTCCTCCTTTGGGCAAAAATTGGACAAATTTGCTAATAGCCTCTTTACAAACATAGGGATTTCCTAAGCGTGGGATTTCTCTCAACTTGAGTCAAATCTGCAGTGAACACAGAATTATCTAGGTTACTGTGGAACATGGAGGGAACAAGAAACATATGCAAACATGAAGTTCATGCAGCCTGGGCTATAAGAGAGTCCTTTTTTTCTGAACCAGAAGTCTCGTGCCTTCTCCTGGTATTCATGAAACTGTGGTGGCTAATTTATTAGCTTGTAAACAGAGTAAAATCCTTCCATAGTTCCTGACAGGGGAAGAGAGACTCAATGACTAAGTAAAAAGTAAATTGATAGATTCAGGCGTGGTGACACCCAAGGTAATAGACTTGGAAAAACTGAAATCGTAAAAAGAACAAGGTAGTCCAAAGGATACCTGTGGGAAGTCTTAAAAGAGAATGTCAGTGAATGATCTAAAGAGGACTTAAGGTGATTATAATATGATTATAATATAATGCCCTGCCAGGTAGACCTAGTTCATATGTGATTCTGATTTTACAAATGGAAATGGAGCCTGACATGGGAGAAAAAGAACAGAACAGTAAATCTGTTATCAAAGAGTTAGTTCTAGAAAGTTGGTTTCCCTTGGTACCTGACAATGGACTACTGTTGAGGAAAGCATGCTTGGGGAGGATTGTGCGGAAGTGTGCACATGTATGGAGAGGCATGAATGGCAACAGAATGAAGGAGGATGTTTTTAAAAGAAGATTCAAGACAGTAGAATTTCAGCATTGGGAAGTATATTGGACTGGATGAACTATGAGGTAACTCACAGATTTGGAATTTAATGGTTTTTGAAGTACTGTCAGTTGCTGAAGACACATTTAATGTATTTTCCCTAAGGAAAAGCCATTCCATTTGCAACTTGATAGTCTGCAAGGATGTTGGTAGAAACATTCACACCCACACAATCTTGCAATTTAGTACAGTAAGACTTTTATTTTTTTAAGATTTATTTATTTTAGAGACAGAAAGAGAGTGTGTGTGTGAGAAAGCAAGTGGGAGGAGGGGCAGAGGGAGAGAATCTTCAAGCAGACACCCCACTGAGTGCGGGGCCCACCACAGCGCTCCATCTCAGGACCCATGAGATCATGACCTGAGCCGAAACCGAGTCAGACACTTAACCAACTGAGCCATCCAGGAGCCCCCAGTACAATTAATTCTTTTAGTTGCAATATCTTTTATTCCACAGGTGGTGAAGTGGAACTGAGAGAAGGGAGACTTGCTACCAGACTCACTGAGGGAGAAGTGGGTTATGGCATTCATTTCCTGAGAGCAGCATTGGAGGAATGAGGGCTGGGTGAGAAAAAGAAGCACTGTTGAGATCCAGGACAGATGGAGGTTGAGAACCTCTGAGAGATAAGAGGACTGATATGTTTGGGGATTGTTTTATGTAGAAGCATTCGCATGGACTTTTATACTTTTGAGACTATTGATTTTTAAGTATGTACTCTTACATATTCTGGATTAAAGTCCCATTTTCAATAATTCAGTATGGAACAAAAAATAGGTAGTTTCTGGATAAGAAGGTGAATTCTATTTAAACAACAATTTTGAGCAATTATTACTGAAAATGACAACAACAAAACTTTCTTATACCAGAAACTCTATTACCTGTTTTTTTTTACACATTGTATCATTTAATTTCCAAAAGTATATGGCCTCTGTACTACTGTTATCCTTATTTTCCAAATGAAGAAACTGAGACTTTAAAGAAATTACATGATTTCCTATTGATACACATGAGTAAATTACTGAGCTGGGGTTCAGCATGCCTCTGTTTGTCTCCAGAAACCACACTCCCCACTTCAAATAAATAACCGTGTGAATTCCTTAAAATGTACCGCAAATAGGATAAAGTCAAATTACCACAAGAGTGATTCACCATGTTTTGTTTTGTTTTTGTTTTTTTGTTTTTTTTCGGAGGTGTCAGCAGAGAGAAATACTTTGTATCCTTATAGAGGATGTGACACTTCAGATGTGGGTTGAAGGATAGCTATGCTATAATGTAGATTGGGAACGGTGGGTACAAAAGAAAAGGGTAAGCACCTTAAAATAGTGAGCAGGTGGCATGGCTTCAGATCACAGGCGTTCTGCAGTGATCTAAATCAGCTTGTTTCTGCCTGGGTGGCTCAGTTGGTTGAACAACTGCTTTCGGCTCGGGTCAGGATCCTGGAATCCCAGGATCAAGTCCCGCATCGGGCTCCCTGCTCGGCAGGGAGTCTGCTTCTCCCTCTGACCCTCCCCCCTCTCATGTGCTCTCTCTCAAATAAACAAATAAAATCTTTAAAATAAATAAATAAATAAATAAATAAATCAGCTTGTTTCATATTTGTAGACTGACGAAGTCAATGGAGTTTTCAAAGCCCGAATTATAAATTGTCAGTTTCATAATCCTGAATACCAAGATGGAAGCTCTTTCAGACCCAAAACACTTTCATTTCAGCAATGAATGCAGATTGCATAATGATCCTCAATCAATATTTTGCCCGAGCACCAACAGTATTTATCCTCCCTGGAGTCAAGAGAGGCAAGTTCTTGAGTATTGGGTCCTGGGTAGGCATTGACTTTGCCACTTGATTCTGCGTTCATTCAGAGCAGTGGTACAGATCCTTTGTATCATAGTATTAGGTCAAACTAAGAGCTCTATTGGCCGCTCCTAGTTTTGAGCTCAGCTCTATAACATCAAAGCATAACTGATTCTGGAAGATATCAGAACACATTGCCCAGAATCATGTCTTGAAAGGGATCTCTGAGGCTCTTCGAAAAGTGATTGCCCATGGCAGCCATATTCTAGCTAAGGGTAGAGCCTGAAAGCAGTTTTCTACCATTTTATCTTTTACATTTACATATTGAAGGTTGACTTCATACAGTTCTCATTGCTTATTAAGTCTAATCAGCTCTCTCTTTTTATTTGTATTATATATGTGTTAGTTTTTTTAATATTTAATGTTAGGCCTTGAACAATTGATAAATACCTAGATTTTTGTTTTTGTCCTATTCTTGCTGTTGTTGCTATTGTTAATTTAGTTATTTTATCTTCACCAAATGTTTTTGAAGCAGGAAGTTAAGTTGAGCAGATTATATAAGGCTATCCCATATATATATTTTTAAAGGTTTTACTTATTTATTTGAGAGAGAGAGAATGACAGAGAGAGAAAGTACATGAGGGGGGAGGGTCAGAGGGAGAAGTGGACTCCCCACCGAGCAGGGAGCCCGATGCGGGACTTGATCCTGGGACTCCAGGATCATGACCTGAGCCGAAGGCAGTCGCTTAACCAACTGAGCCACCCAGGCGCCCAAGGCTAACCCATATATTAAGTAGGCCCCATAAATAAGTTTTGTGTGTCTGCTGGACATTTCCACTAGAAACTTTGAAAGTAGCAGAATAATAAAAATATTTATAATATTAATAATAATTATAATAATAAAATTTATTGGGTATTTATTAAATTCCAAGTCTTATGGTAAATTAATTTTATAATTTCATTTAATTCCATCAAGAATCCATTGAAGTATGTATTGCCATTACTTTCATTTTTACAGTACTGACCAACTGGCCTTAACATTCTCAGATTGATTAAGACTAAGGCAGCCTTCTTTCTGACTCTAGGCCTCTTCTGACCTCCTTTTTCTTGGAGCATTTATTTTAGAAAGCTTAAAATTAAAAATTCTCTCTCTGCCCCTTTAAGTTGTAAATCTTTTTAAAATAACCTCTTGACAGTTTAAAACTCAGGGATGTCTCTTTCAAGGACCTGGGAGCCATCCCTTTGAAATGTGACCACCAGGGAAGATAATGTCCAGATCTCCCAGTCTCTGAAGTAGAGTAGGAAACTATGGGCACTAATTAGCAAACACAGATAGCTCAACCACAGAGAAAAGCACTTAAATTTAGGAATAGCTCAATCCCACTGATCATCCCTGCGTAGGTCCTCCAGCACTTCCCACTAGCCATCCCAACACTTAAAAACATTCCAGTCCTTTGCTTCAGCAGATATAAGTTCATGCTGAATTCTATCCTCTCTGCTCCATAGCAATGACCTTCAATGAAGTCTTCATTGCCTGTTTAATGTTGTCCAAAGAAGTAGAATAATACTGAGAGAAATCAACTAACTTGTACAAATCAACACAAATAGGAAAGTGGAGGAGTCCAGGTTCAAACAGTCTTTCTGAGTACTGAAAATTCTGCCATTTCAGCTTTTTTTTTTTTATAGAAGTCACATATGTATTCTTAGAAGTTTGTGTCTTTTCCATTAGTAATAACAACAACAATAATAACGATTAATTAATAGCAAGAGTAATGCTATTAAAGATAACTCCCTCAACATTTTTAGAGTATTTTTCTGGGTGACCACTTGATTAGAGATATCTATGCTCCTACTGCTTTTCCTTTTTTTTTTTTTTTTGTTTATTATCAAGTTGAGGGAATAGGCAGGAAAGAAAAGAGGCAGAATTAACATGTACTTAACATGTAAACGATGCATTCACATCAAAAGAAGGTGAAAGGATAACCTGGTGTGCAGCATGACCTGCAGTTTTCCAATAGCCTATAGAAGGAAACAGTGGAAGAAGCACAGCATCACACAGCACAAACTTAGGGCTTGTCAAACTTAAAACAAAACAAAACAAAAAAACAACCAATGCAATCTAAATGATATTAACACACTGGAAGAAGAAAATTAATGTTGCTAATGTGAAATTATTAGTTCCATAGTATCATGTGAGTGTAATTTAAATGGGGATATATGTAAATAAGAGGTAAAATAATAAAGAACTTAAATTTTTATTTGTATGTACTTAAACAAGATTTGATTGAAATAAAATTTGTGTCAAACTGGCCATTTTCAGTTTTAAGGAAAAATGGTGCATTTACTCAAGCTTGAAAAATATTATACTAAGGAACACAGGAAAAGGCAAGCCCTATCCTGGAAAGATCAAACATAGGAAGATTAGTATGTTGGCAATCTCAGCTTCATAGATCTGTAAAGAAATACTGCAATAATAAGGACTGCAAGGTTTATAAAATATTTCTAAAGATCAATTTGATGGGAAGAAAGAAAGAAATGAAATAAGAAAGGAATGAAGGAATGAACAAATAAATAAATCAAGGAAGGATATGATGGTAAGAGATTCCACTAGTCCTGACATATTGAATTTTTCCCTTAACAAATTTCTAATTTTTCGCTTGCATTATTTTTTTTTTAAATTCTGTCCCTTTTTTTTTTAAGATTTATTTATTTGACAGAGAGAGACACAGCGAGAGAGGGAACACAAGTAGGGAGAGTGGGAGAGGGAGAAGTAGGCTTCCTGCTGAGCAGGGAACCCGATGCGGGGCTCGATCCCAGGACCCTGGGATCATGACCTGAGCCGAAGGCAGATGCTTAATGACTGAGCCACCCAGGCGCCCCTTGCTTACATTCTTTAACTGTTTTATGAAGAACTAATTCAGATTGCTATTGATGAATGAGATATGAAAATAACATAAGATTTATTCTATCCACTGAAATAAATATGGAAACGAAGGGAAGAAAACATAATAGGGACAATTCTAATGCAGATGCACCAAAAACAAACAAACAAAACTAATTTCTGTCTTCCCCTTTATATGGTAGTGCACTAGACTTTCATCCAGTCCCCTAAAACACAGTTTGTGCTGGATGATTACTTGGTCTGAGCATTTACACGTGAATAATTGTCACATTATATAAATCCATTTTTTGATTCATTGGTTGTCTTTGAAATATAAAGATTTTTAGATCAAATGTAATTTTTAGCATTTATGTACAGGCTATAAAGTATCATAAGCGTGTGTGTACACACACACACACACACACACACACACACAAAACTATATATATGACTATATATAGTGTGAATGCATCCCCCCCCTCCGTTGAATTTATTAACTGTACAGGAAGTCATTATTTAGAGCATAGAGTCACTATTTAGAGCATAGAGTCATTATTTACAGGAAGTCATTATTTAGAGCATAGAGTCATTATTTACAAACATTAGCAAAGAGTAGGAGCAGTCTATCTCCAATGAATGAGAGTATATAAAATAACATTTATTCATATCAATGGTAGGATATTTAATGAACTCACAATTCCTGTTTTTAATATTGATCCTATTTGTTTCTTGAAACATTTAAATACTTTTTAGTGTATTATGTTAAAAATTAAAATCCATAAAAAAAGAGCACTGCCATTTTGTTTTTATGAGCAAATCACTGTCAGCAGTTGCTCGTGCTTCTTTTCAGTCTCAGTAACGGCCACTTACATATAAATATGTACATTCACACATTTTTGACTAGGTTTGTTTTTATTTTGTACATTAGCAGTATTATGACTGTCATCACTGGTCTGTGGGTTATTCTTTGTGTTTAGCATTATACCTGTGAAATTTTCCTGAGCACATGCACTTTTAATGGCTTCAAATTTTAAAATATAGTTCTATTATGGCCTCTTTTATTCTACTGTGGCTATATTTCTAGTAGTGTAGCTGTTAAAATAGGAGCATTGTTTCTTTTTTTTAAATTAACTTTGACCATTTCTTTCTAAAGTTGCAGTTTTCTTTTTAAATACAGTTGACCCCTGAAAAATATGGGGGTTAGGAGCACCAAAACCCACAAAATCAAAAATTCATGTACAACTTTTGATTCCTCAAAAAAATTAACAAATAGCCTACTGTTAACTGGAAGCCTTAGAGGTACCATAAATCATTGATTAACACATATTTTGTGTGTTATGTGTTATATGCTATATTTTTACAATAAAGTAAGCAGAAACATGAAAATGTTATTAAGAAAACCGTAAGACGGGGGCACCTAGGTGGCTCAGGTTAAGTGTCCCACTCTTGATTTCCTCTCAGGTCATGATCTCAAGGTCATGGGATTGAGCCCTGTGTCTAGCTCTGCCCTCAGCACAGAGTCTGCTTGGAATTCTCTCTCTCCCTCTCTCTGCCCCTCCCCCTGCTCACGCTCTCGCTCTCTCTCTCTGAGTAAATAAATAAAATCTTTAAAAAAAGAGAGAATCATAAGATGAAATACATTTACAGTACTGTACTATAACATAATCCATGTATAAGTGGACCTGAGCAGTTGAAACCCATGCTGTTCAGGGATCCACTGTACTTTGGTAACTGTGGACGATTTTAATGTTGTAGTCTTTTTGTTGTTACTGATTTTAATTGTTAAATCTACCAACACTTAGAACATTGATAGTACAGTAATTTATTAAGGACTGTGAAAAAACACATTCCATAAAATTTTCACCTTTGCCATAAACTTCACTTATGCCTTATTACTCCTCAAACATAATACAGAACTTTATCAATATTTTATTCAAGACTTTTTTGATGCTGTTCATTTTATTTAGCTTTATAGGTTTTCTTTTTTTTAAGATTTTATTTATTTGACAGAGAGAGACACAGCGAGAGAGGGAACACAAGCAGGGGGAGTGGGAGAGGGAGAAGCAGGCTTCCCGCGGAGCAGGGAGCCCGATGGGGGGCTTGATCCCAGGACCCTGAGACCATGACCCGAGCGGAAGGCAGACGTTTAATGACTGAGCCACGCAGGCACCCCGCTTTATAGGTTTTCAATACCATTTTTTCTTCCTAAAAGGGTATTTAGAAGTTTATCATCTTTTATAATGCATCTTTTATAAAGGTAAAAGGGTAACTTTTATCTTTGAATAATTAAAGAATACAACCATAGTAATATTCTGATCTGAGTCTGGTACACTTTTTGCTGTCACATTTTGACAACTTTCTCATCTGATGTCCCTATTGGTCCTCTAGGTATTTGCTCTTTAAGCTCTTCTTAGTAGTCAACTGTATAATAGAGAATTATAAGCCTGGCTTTAGTCTTCTCTGCATCACCTTCTAATAACCAGAGATTTTGTCATGTCTTTCAGAGTGCTAAGGGAGCAATATGTTGACTAAGAATATTATGGCTTACAGTTTTTTTTAATTCACATATAAAGGTAAAAGACTGAGAGTTTCAGTATGGGAAGGGTGAAGATTCTTAATTATAATATCCATGAGGTGTCCTGGGGAAAAATAAAACAAAGCAAACTTGATGTTGAAATTCTAATGGTGATGGTTGAGAAATGGATAGAAATGGATGGATAGAAATGGATATTTGTTTATTTTAAATATGGAAAATTAATTGAAAAGGACCTGTGATGAGCATTGAATCCATTTTGAAATTGAGTTAAGATTCTGAAAAATGGTGGGAAACGTAAACACAGAAGTTAAATGTCATAGATTTGAACAATGTCAAATTCCAAATGTAATTAACAAATTTGAGCAAATGGAACATTTGAGAAGAAACGTAAATTTGTTGATTTTCTTATTTTTCTAGTGATTCTTAAATCTATTTTATACTGGTTAATTAAGATTTTAAATATATTAATCTAAGTTACAAAGGGAGAAATTTAAAAAAGATATAAATGAACTGAGTGTCAGAAAAATGAAGGAGTAGTGGTAAGAGAAGTAATTGTTTTCCTTTCTCATAATGCACTGAAGGGACAGGGACACATCTTTGCTTCTCCTTGTTCCCAGATTCAGGTAAGAAAACTAAAGCTAAAACAGATTTCATAACCGAGTTAATATCCATGCAAATAGCAAGTGCAGTTTTAGTATTACAACTCAAGTCTTCCCTAATTTCCTGTTCATGTTCTAAAGCCCTATAATGCTCTGTTTTAGGAGTTTCCACATTAAATAGTTTATCCAATAAATCAATGTTTCCCATTCTCTATAGCACATTTATGAGATTCTAATCACTGATTCATAATTATAACCAAGGTAAATTAAATCAAGTTAACTTGAATCATATGGTGTTTAATATGCTTGGAAAATTAAAATAATCAATGACATGGAAGCAATAACAATACAACAGAACAGAAAATATCTGACTACATTTCTACTTACTGAAATGTTCAAAGTAATTGGATTGAGCAGTACATTATCATTACTTGAGGTGAAAGGTTCTGAATTTATGTGGTATATTTTCCATGTTCTCAAACAACTTTTATACTTATAATCTCAGAAGAAGCTAGATCTTACTCAGAGTCAAATAGCAATTGTAGGCAGAAAAAAACCTAGACTCTTTAGCTTCCTCACTCTGGTTTTAGACTCTACAATTTTTTTTTCAAAATGAGGAAGCTGATGATTATCCTCTTGTTAATGGGTCTGATTTAGGCTTGTTGACAAAGACTTATTAGTTGTTATTAACAAAGGGGCCCTTCCTCAGGAGTCTAAATTATCTCCCACTATGGCAGGAAAAAAAAAGCAATTATAATAATCCATTTTATCTATTCCAACCATCAAACATTTTGCATCATAAGACAGACCCAACCTTATCCTGATGTTAGGATCATTCTAACTTTTTACGTCTACCAATACCCTTTATATCATTCTTCCCTGACTCTTGCAAATCTGATCTTGATATATTACATTCATGGGGACTCTTCTGCTGCTAGTATTTTAAACTATTTTAAACTGAAAAACAAAAATTAAAACACTTAAAAAACTGCTTAAAGGAGGAATTAAACTCTTTTTCCCCAAAAATATTAGCTAATATGCCAAAAGAATTCTAACGCAAAAAATGTTTCAAAGTAAATCAGAAAACTACATAGACATGAAATGAGGCTTGTTAAAACTATATATTATTAGCCTATACGCAATATAAATAAGTGAAAAGGATCTAAGAATACTTGTTTCTTCTCATCCAGGGATAGCCCATCTCTCCACACATGTTAGATTCAAGTCACTCAGTTCAGAAATGAAATAGCACACTATATAGTCTGAGCTTCTTCGTATTTGTTTTTGCCCATTTCTCAGATTCCCCATGGCTTTTTACAAAGAATGTCTCCCTTGCTCTGAAAACTAGAACTCTACAATGGCATGTCAGTCCCAGTCTATCTTTTCAGAGAAGCGGTGGGGATTTGAGTCCCCCTTTCCCTCTGCCCTTTTCTTTTTAACTCCTTGTACCTTAAGCACAGGTTAAAATGGTTAAGTGGGATAAGAGCCACTATCTTCCCAATTTCCACTGAAAACAGCACTGTAAACATCTAAAAGGGATTTGGGCAGAATGAGAGAACAGCTGCTTCAAACACTGAAAATGTGGTGATACCTGGATGGCCGGCCCCTTGCATGGATGAGCAGTTCACAGGAGGCTGGCACCTAGGCAGAAGAAAATAAAAGTCGCTTTTTATTATCAGGAGAAGGGGGCATTCTGAAAGGTTAATAATTAGTAGTGGCCAGTGCCACGCATAGAATTTGTGCAATCAGGTGCAAAATAAAAATGCCAGGTCCCTTTTTCTAAATGGAAGAAAAAAAGTACTGTCTTTCTTGACCTTTCCCGATGTTTTGTATTTGCTATTTAATTCTTGCACACTCTCAGGCACAAGGATATTCGTGCCAAGTACAGACCCTCACCGGCACCCCGGGTCCCACCCTGTGGATGAGCGAGTGCTCAGAATGGGCACTGACCCTCCCTGCACTGTGTCCAAGAACCCACCAGTGCAGGGAGTTGCGCCTGTTGTTGGGTAGAGCCAGGAAGCAGGCAGGTGAGAATCTCCTGTCCCATTGGACTTCATTAAATTAAATGATGAAATGATGAGTAATTTCAAACCAACAGACACAAAGCATCAAACCCTGAGCGTGGACCTTCCTCTGTGACACAGATCTCATTTCATGAAGCCAACCCTACTGGTGATATTAATTGGTAATATGTAATTCCAAACAATATACATTTTCTACTATCATAACTTAATTTATACTTGTTTGTACTTATTATAGCAGTTTATACTTGTTTGATATTTTTGTTCTCATGAAATGGCCCACGTATCCATCCTTTGAGCATGGCTTATCCGACACGCAATTTATCACAATTAAGTTCTGCAAATACTCTGGACATAATCTGCCTACAGACTCTGTAGTTGAGTATATATAGATACAATATATATGTGGATAATGCTATTTAAATATTCGTATACAAACATATGCATGAATACACATTTATGTTATATATTTTAATGTGTATATTTATATCAGTTGCATATATCCCTATAAAATATAGAGGCACACACACAGATCTACATAATACGTAATTTTATCACTTGTGTTTGTATGTTTATTTCTACTATGATACTCCCTTTAAATGTTTTGTTATATTTGTAAATACTATCTCTTTCTATATGCCATCTTTAAGGAAATAATGTTTTGCAGTGAAGATACTGCCTTGGAAGCTTTTCTATATAACTCAACCACCTTTCTTCCATGTTTTCCTTAGTATCTTATTTAGATGCCAATCTCCCCCCCTCCCAATTATGTCTCCCCCTCTTCCTCCTTTATGGTGAAGTTAAGATCTTCCTTTGCACTATATGCCTCTCCCAACACCCAAATGATGAATGAATCTTAAATAATTAAAGGTTTCTTGCACACTCTGAGTGGGTTTTGAAGGCATGGTATAATAATTCCCCTCTATATCCAAATAGTAGTAAAACAGCCTTAGCACTTGAGGTCGAGCTCAAGAAAAACTTGTAAAAGTGAATAAATCATTTCAGTATTCACGGTGCTTAACCAGACATCCTATTTCCCTCTCCTTCTTTTCATTTCTTGGGGTTAGTTCATTAAATAGAGCTATAAAATCTCTTGATTTAATTCTTGCAAGATACTTATATTAGTCAATCAATTCAGAATGGACATTTATTAATTGATTCATTCACTTAGTATTTTATTCTATATTTATCTCTACCATATGTCACTGGAATATTTTATCGAAAGACATACTTTTCCTCATATTACTTTATTCTTCTCCCATTTTGAAGACACACTGAGACATCTGCTCCAAACCTTCCATTAGCCAAAATTTCTATCTCATTCCTGCCTTGATTTCCTTATCTCCTCCCAGCAACTTGCTTCTTGTTGCAAAGCTCCCAGACATAAATTTTCAGCTTCCTATTTATTTTAAATATGGAAAATTAATTGAAAATATCATTCTTATTACACTAATTGCCAACTAATTTAAGTTAATTTAACCCATGTGTAAAATGGCAATAACATTTAAATGTGCAACCTGGCAGTTAAACAAGTCTTGCAGAGATTGATTACATATAGTCCTTCTTAACCGGCCTAAGCTACCACTTTATTTATTATTTCATGGAACTTGGACTTAGCCACAACTTCTTATTTCAAGAGTATTCTGTTTCTGCTTATGAAATTTCTTAAATCTGTAATAAGCCAAATGTATAAGATCTCTCTTGTTATACAAATAATTTCTCTCCTCTGCCATGTCCCATATTACTTTCAGTTCCTTAGCAGGGAATTTTAAAACATTTTATATTCTTGTCTCCCTTATTTATAACAGGACAACACATACTAGCCTATTCCTCAAACCTTGTTCTGAACTGTCACCAGATCCAGTCATAAGTACAAAATGAGTTTCAGATTTGCCCCTTCATAGTATTCCCACTGTACGTAGAGTAGGTCAGACCCTCTTTATTTACCAGTTAGATTATTTTCCTAGACTTCTAACCTATGTTTGGCTTCCCCCTTTACCTTTTGTAGGGCAATAGTGACTCAGGGCTGGGCAGTCAAACACACATCTTCTAAGTCACTGTCCCTGAGGAATTTAAAGACTGCTCCTACTACTGCCTTCCAGAGTCTCCACAGTGATCACACAAATACTCTATCATTCCTGTCCTCCTACCCTCACAGAATTTTCCATGATTTTTGTTTGTTTGTTTTTATTCCTTAACAATCCTGATTGTTTGCCAGTGGATGCTCTCGAGCACACCTGTACTTAGGTAATGCTGCCCTGTCAGGAATTTGCTTATGACTGCATTTTACTAACCCTAGCAAGCACCAGGGACCACCACAAGGAGGTGCCCCTTGTTTCCCATGGGAGGATGTAATTGGCTCATTTGGATAATTCCACAGGCCGACAGGAAACTGAAATCTGCCACTTAGGAGTAATCAAGGACTGTACCCGGTCCCTTTGAGAAAGAGCTTATTTAGTTGGAGACCTTATCCATGAGAGCAGAGTGGAGACAGAAACTTCTGGTTAGAACATCCAAAGCTCTCTTGATTTTACCAGATATAAATTGAGCTTTAATTTTAGCACTTACATCACAATGAGGTATCAAATGTTTTCTGAAGCTTAAATACTGTGGAATTTGTGTTCCAGGTAAGCAATAGTTTTTGTAACAAGTAAAAATTCTATCTTCTATTAATGTTATTGTAATTGGAAGTTTATTAATTTATGGGAATTAGCCATTTTTTGTCAAAACAATGAATATTGCAATCATGGTTTCATTTAATTGTTATCTAAAAAACAAGTATCATCTACTTGTAAAGTTTAAAATTTAGAAACCTTAACAGGAAAGACACCGATCACTGTGAGTAACATTGATGAACAGAGTGGTAATCACCACTGCATAAAACAAGATTCTATCTCCCCTATGTGTTTAAAACAACTAGACAAGGACAATAAAGCAAAATACTTTAAACCAAGTATGATGGCTATATAAGAGCTTTGAAAAAATTACTATGGGGGCGCCTGGGTGGCTCAGTTGGTTAAGCAACTGCCTTCGGCTCAGGTCATGATCCTGGAGTCCCGGGATCGAGTCCCGCATCAGGCTCCCTGCTCAGCAGGGAGTCTGCTTCTCCCTCTGACCCTCTTCCCTCTCGTGCTCTCTATCTCTCATTCTCTCTCTCTCAAATAAATAAATAAAATCTTTAAAAAAAATAAAAAAATTAAAAAAAAGAAAAAATTACTATGGGATGCTAAATAGAAATGACTAATTCTGCCTCATATGAGAACACAAATCCTTCAAACTGTTTAGGTTTGTCTCCCCCAAATAGTGGGTAATACTAGAAACCTTATATCTACTTTCTTAGCCTTCGTGATTAAAGGCCAGTGAAGACCAAGGGTATTCTTTTGCATGTATCACTTTTATCATGTTGCCTTATGTCTCCTCTGACGCTGACATTTTTTAAATGCAAGGAGAGCATGTTTCACATTTGGACTCCCAATTCCTAACACAGTTACTGCCATTCCCTCCATAAACTTTACAAGTTATGTTTTTAAATGATGAATAAATATTTATTAAAAAAGTAAATGGATGAAGGGGCGTCTGGGTGGCTCAGTTGTTAAGCATCTGCCTTTGGCTCAGGTCATGATCCCCGGGTCCTGGGATCGAGCCCCGCATGGGGCTCCCTGCTCAGCGGGAAGCCTGCTTCTCCCTCTCCCACTCCCCCTGCTTGTGTTCCCTCTCTCACTGTGTCTCTCTCTGTCAAATAAATAAATAAAATCTTTAAAAAAAAAGTAAATGGATGAATGAATGGTCAGCTCCAGATTATCGTGCTATTCCATTATTTTTTTTAAAGATGTATCTTAGGAAATATCATCCTCATTCAATATTCAATATTCATCTTCATTCAATATTCATTTCAGTATTAAGCGTATTTTATGATAACACAATATAAAGTATATAACACTATAATATAATAACACAGGGAGAAAATACAGTTGAAGTCTAAAGATTGTCTATAAATCCCACTGCTTTTCCAACTCAGTCCATAGACTCTCAAGGAGGAATGCCAGAGTGGGTTGGCTCAGTTATAATCTGAATATATTATTTTCAATTGGGACATAAATTTATATGGAGACATAATGTCTTCTCTTTGTGAAATACTATATATCAGAGGGTATTTGGGAAGCTCTCATGAAGTGAGTACCAAGGCAATTAAATATGTCTAGAAGCATTTTCCTCTTGTCTTCTCATTCTTCTTTCTCAAAAACTTGCTTCTTACACTCTGGTCTCATCAATTTAATACATCTCAACTATCGTTGTTAAATAGTACGCATAACTAAATACAAGTTATGATTTGATTTTCTGTACATTTGGGTTTGTTTTTGGCTGTCACTGATTTTATGCAATTTTCCAATTTTTTGTTTTCAACCTTTATAATGCAAAAGCAATTCATGCATATACAGACAAAAATCAAAATATGATAAAATGCTTAAAACCAACATACCTCCTGACCTAATTCTCTTTTACCATCCCCATTGACAACTACTGGTAATAGTTTCTCATTTTCTTACTATAAAATTCCTGAATGTGAGAGAATAAGCTTCCATTGTTTTAAGCCACCTAGATTATGGTATACCACTACAGCAGCTGAAACTAATACAGATTTTGGTACTGGGAAATACCGTGTTTTTGCAACAAATACATCAAATAGTATAAATGGTTTTGAAATTGAGTCATCAAAAGAAACAGAGAATTTTGAAGTACATGGTATAAAGAGCCTAGATTAAATTGAAGAAACTGTTGATAGAAATAGGGACATTAAATGTGATATTAGTGAAGGAAGTGATGGAAATTAGGAACGTGCTATTGGAAACTGGAGGAATCCTTGTCATGATATGGCAAAGCACTTGGCTGAATTGTGTTCTGTTATGTGGAAAGTAGAACTTGTAAACAGTGGGCAAGAAACTACAGGACTGGATCACCTAGAGTTTGCAAAATTCAGGAAATGATAGCAGATGAAGAATATGCCTAGAGGTGTAGAACCTATTCTCCTTGTTTGTAGTAATTCTATCTAGGGTGATCGTTCAGGAAATGGAGCCATCTTCTTCCTCTCCAGTTGAATTTGCTCAACAAAGAAAATTAGGGGAAACTAAATTAAACATCCTGGAGGCAGCATGCAAGTAAAAGAATTTGTTTCTGTGGAGGCAGAAAATAAAGGGCTGGACATTTTTATTTTCTTTCTCTGTCACATGAACCCAGAAAGAACATCAATAGCAATGGGACAGAAATTATATTGGAAAGAAATATTTGACTGATGAATAATAAAAAAAAGAAGACTTGCAATAACACATACATAAAAGTAAAATATGGCTAAAGGAGGAAATAAAAAAAGTACCACTTCACAGGAAAGAAAACTCACAATAATATTATTGCCATGGAGCAAAATAAAAATTGTGGCCAAATATTTCAGCATGAATTATAAACAAAAATGCAGGTAAAAATAATGCAATATATAAAATATTGAAGTTCCCAAAAGAGAAAAACAAAATAATGGAAGAGGACTAACATTTAAAGATATTGGTACCTCAAGACTCAGCTAAATTTCGCCTCCTAAAGGATGGCATTCATGATCCCCTTGCTCCCAGGTTTTTTGTTTTGTTTTGTTTTAAAGATTTTATTTATTTGAAAGAGAAAGCAAGCAAAAGAAGGAGGAGGGGCAGAGGAAGAGAGAGAGAAACAAACTCACCCCTGAGTAGGGAACCCGACGTGGGGCTTGATCCCAGGACCCAGAGACCATGACCCCAGCCCAAGGCAGATGCTCAACTGACCGAGCTACCCAGGCGCTTCCTGCTCCCAGGTTTTTAAAGATGCTTTCTCATCATTTGATACACATTTTCTTAATCAAATAGGAAATTGTTTAATTACCTATATGTCTCTCTCATTAAGCTGGAAAATTATCCTGGGTAGGGGACTGTTTTTATTTCTTTATTAAAAAGAAATTAAGTTATTACTATTGCTGTTGCTCTCATTTTTGCATTACGTGCTTTTTTTTTTTTTGCATTACATGCCCAGGCACATGTAAGAATTTGGCAAAACATCTGCTAAATAAGTAATAGGTGGACATATGAATTAATTAAACTAAAATCTCAGAACAGTAATAAACTACCTTAATATCCTAGAGTAATTATGAACATCTGAGATAATGTATGTAAAAGGAAATAATAAAAGTGTTATAGAGGGGAAAATTAATATTCCTCTCCAATTCTAAGGTTCAGTTATCTCCATGAATGTAAGTATTACCTTGCTATGTTGATAACTTAGAAAAAACATTCTGGCAGTATTTGTGTAAAAATCCTAAAATTGTATCTAAGCAGCAGTAACCAGCATACTTGTTTACTGAAACTGATGGAACTTATAAACCTTCTAGGCCAAATCAGCAGCTTGGCAAACCATTAGCCTTGGCTTATTTAGAAGATATGTGTTCTAAGTTCACCAAAATGTAAACCAGCCACACAACAGTTTTCAATTTTGTGTTAAAAAAAATCATGAACCAGCTTGCAGATCAATAATTTGTGCAGTTGTAAAAGATTCTTTAGATATCATTTTAACAAGTGAGGTTATGCTGTTTGCTCATTGAGTTTGAATAACTCAAAAGTAATTAGAAAAAAGAACAATTAGATAAACATGAAAAATCTAGAAGTGGATATTCAAAATGAAGTAGCTGAAGTATCTGAGGGGATCTTGAAATCAAATATTAAAGGTCATTTGGAACTCCTAGCAAACAATCAGATCTTACCATAAAATGTCATTACTAACACTTAACTTTTTAATTTCCACCTCAGAACTGAGTTACGGTAGAAGAGATGTATTATCCCTCCTTAAAATATATCTGCATCTGTAATATTCCTGAAATAAGTAAGTCAAATAATTTAACCATGTCTTTCTGTTTCTTTCTGCAAGCAATCATTTATATGTTTTAAAATAACAGCCAGCATGGGGTGCCTGGGTGGCTCAGTCGGTTTAACATCTGACTCTTGATCTCAGCTCAGGTTATGATATCAGGGTTTTGGGATCCAGCCCCATGTGGGACTCTATGCTCAGCATGGAGTCTATTTGAGATTCTCTCTCTCTCTCTCTCTCTCTCTCCCCCTCTGCCCCTCCCCACCCCCCCCACACACAGACACACACACACACACATTCTCTCTCTCTCTCTCTAAAGTAAATAATTAAATAAAATCTAAAATAACAGCCAGCATGGTTGGGATTCTCATGCTTAAATCATTTTTAACACCCCATCATATAATGGGAGATTTTCCAGAACATTGGACAAAATGAGTCCTCAGCACACAAACATGTGGCAAGATGCAAAGTATTTTTACCTTATTATAAGAGAAAACTGAATCAGTTTCTCAATGGCATGTACCACTACTGAAAGGCAGGTGAATATAGAATGCCAGCTTCATGTTCTGTGTGCTTACCATGAGTCAGCTGTCCCTGAATAAGAAAATTGATTTAACCATTTGAAGTGAATTACCTAGTTTCTAAAAAGTCAATAGTCAGTTCCAAATCACCTACAAATCCATTATTTATTGGCTCAGAAGTGTATTTTTAATGAATGCTATAATATGGCTAAATTATTCAAAACTGAGAAAGAGACAGAGAGAATGAGGAGAGAAAGAGAATGTGTGTGTGTGTGTGTGTGTGTGTGTGTGCATGTGCGTGTGTGTGTGTAGTGAGAGGAGGGTGCGGTGGATAAAATTTTGGCAGTACTTTCTCAGTACTCATTTCCCAATCAGAAAGTACTATCCAACATCATTTTTATTTCTAGATAAAATCAATTAAACTTAATTTTGTTTTGAACATCTTTTTTATCTTAATTATGTGAGCTCCTCTGAGACAATCACTCTATAAATTTTGGCTTATATATTCAGATTACAATGTCTCTTCATCTACCATTTATTCATTTTATGTCCATGGATTAGATGCTCCTAAACTTAAGCCCTTCAGTCTTACTAAATATTCGGGACTCCTTCCTTTTTATTCCTTTCTTAAAAATACAAATATAGGGTGCGCCTGGGTGGCTCAGTCGTTGAGTGTCTGCCTTCGGCTCAGGTCATGATCCCGGGGTCCTGGGGTCGAGTCCTGCATCGGGCTCCCTACTCCGCGGGGAGTCTGCTTCTCCCTCTCCCACGCCCCCTGCTTGTGTTCCTGCTCTCACTGTCTCTCTCTGTCAAATAAATAAATAAAATCTTAAAAAAAAAATACGTATATAGGGCTGCCTGAGTGGCTCAGTTGGTTAAGCATCCAACTCTTGGTTTCGGGTCAAGTCATGATCTCTGGGTGATGAGACTGAGCCCCATGTTGGGCTCCACGCTTAACACGAGTCTGCTTGAGATTTTGTCCCTCTGCTCCTCCCCCCATTCACGCTCTCTCTCTCTCTAAAGTAAATAAATAGATATTTAAAAAATACAAATAAAGATAGGTAGACAGGTAGATAGATAGGTAGGTAGAGAGATTAATCAGATTTGCCCCAAAATGTTATTCTTATCATCTCAGTTCATATTTGGTCATTTCATTGTATTTCCGCATGAATATATCTCTTAATCTAATTAATAGTTCCAGCTATTTTATCTTTTCTGAATTCATTTGGTTTATTATCCCCCTGTTATTTGCTAACTATGCAAATGTAAAATATTGAAAAGCACAGGCATTTTCTCTTCAGTCAGAGACTTCACTGTGGAGTAGGGGAAGCAATCATAAGTCCAGGTATAGTGTTTTTCATCTTTCTTCATTTTGAAATGTTATTCTTGTTTTCTTAGCCATGATCTCTTCTGTCTATCCTTGATTGCCCACCTCCACATTTAGTATATTTTCTTCCCACTCCAGACCTTTATTCCACTGATAGTCTGTACCACTGAATGGCCAATCATATGTTGCTTTTTGCTGACTCCTTTACAGTAACATAACTGAGCTATTTCACCTTCTCATTTTCATTGCCCTAGTCAGTCATGTGGCACCAAGTTAATATTTAGAGTTTCCTCCAACTTGATTATAAGAGCAGAGGCCATGCCTTATTATATCTCTTTATAATTTCTAACAGATGACAGAACATGAAACATATGATAACTGTTCAGAAATGACCTTCCATGGAATGCAACAGTTTTAACCTAGTAGGTAAATAAAGGAGGGGGCAAACCATAGATGAACACTACAGACCTCTGCTACTCAAAAAGTGGTCCACGGACTTCACCCAGGCCCCAGTTCAGACTTACTGACTCCTAATCTGCATTTGAACAAAATCCTCCGGTGATCTGTCTGTATATCACAGTTTGAGAAATACTTTAAAAAGCCATGCTGCGATGAATGGACTCATTTAATCCACTGCCAACAAGTTATACAGAGTTATACAGGTGTTCCAGATAAGTAATGATTTCCTTAAAATGGGATACAGTTAGTTAGACAGGAGGAAGTAGAAGAGGGGGTGGGGAGAGGGAAAAGAAGGAAGTCCAGCTGTCCCAAGGGTTTCTCTCTTTATTAGGCTGAGTTGGGTTCATCTCCAGATGAGTCAGACAAGGAAAATCAATCAGGAAGTTTTTCAGTATACTTAGTCTTAGAATGGCTATTGGTTGTGTCCCTGATCCCTTAATTATTGAAATGAAACATGGAGAAATGTCATGTGTTTTTCTACTTGATTTACCTGACATAGAGTTTAAAGCTAATCATTTTAAAATAAGGAATGTACATTACAAACATCCATAGAGCTTTTTAAAAAAATATTCATGACTTAGGCTCCACCCTAAATATTTTAACTCTAAAGATCTGGCATGAGACTAAAGCTTATATATTTTTAAGTGTAAAGTGGTTTGTGTTGAGAACCACTGGCCTGTTGAATCAACTGCATTAATTAGATTCACTGGTATTTCAGTAAAGTAACAAATCAGCAATAAGTTACCTGCTGTTTAATGTTCCATAGCTCTCACTTTCTCTTAACAGAATGTTTTTTGTTTTAAACTTTCTAAACTGAAATGGCTGTTGATCTGTAAGATAATATCCTTTCTCAAATCTTAGTCTGCTGTTCTGAAAACATTTTCTTAATTGTACAGAGTGAAGAAGGAGGAGGAGAAGAAGGAGAGGAAGGCGGGGAGAGAGGGAGGGAAACAGGAGGGAGGAAGACGGGAAGCACAAGAAAGAGAAGGGATACAAATATTTAAAAAGGAGAAAAAGAGAAACTACATGAAGAAATAATTGGACCAGAAGAAGAAAAAGTGAAAGAGAAGAAAAAAAAATCCAGAAGAGAACAAAGAGAAAGATAAATGAGAGGAATGAGGAATAAAGGAGGAAAAGGAAGGAAAGAAGAAAATGACAACTTCCATTTGGCGGTGCGTTGATTACTTTCTTACACCACAGTGGACACCCAAGGGAAAATCTTCCAGGCCAACCACCTGAGGTCTGTACCTATTACTCTGCCAAGTAGAAATGATAAATTCTTTCCCTCTGCCTTTTTAAAAAAGATTTATTTTTATTTATTTTAGAGAAAGAGAGAGAGTAGGGGGGGTGGAGGGCAGAAGGAGAGGAAGAGAGAGAATCCCAAGCAGACTCCATGCTGAGCATGGAGCCTGACTCAGGGCTCAATCCCCTGCCCCTGAGATCAAGACCTGAGCTGAAACCAAAAGTCAGCTGCCCAAAGGACTGTACCACCCAGGCACCTCCCCACCCCCTGCCTTTTTAAAAAGTATTTGTTTTCAGAGTTCAGTGGCGTTAGAAATGTGACATTGACAGTCCAAAGTGGAAAGTAAAAATACTTAGCTGCTGAAATCATATATGTCCCAGCTGAAATGTTCTGAAGGAGAGCATTTCACAAGAATGACATTTTTAGGCACAATCTGCCCAAGTGAACCCTGGAGATTTTGCTTTAAGTCAGTTCTTGGCACTCTAGGGTCATTCTGTTCCAGCTCTCACCTTTATGGCATCTTGCGATTTTATGTTAGCTTCTTACAGCCTGATGATGACCAAAAATAATAGAAATAGAGCAAAATAATGACTACTTGTGGCAACGAATTTAGACTCATCAAATTACCAATAATCTTAAATATTTTGAAATTGATGATAGCACACATACATGCACACAGTAGCAAATACACACATATCTTTCAATATATATAGCAAATGAACTGTCCTATATCCACTGCCAACCTTGGAGAATGAAAAACAATATCTATATAGCTATTCTAGAGCCATGATAAGATTTTCAGCCAGTAAAGAATGACTGTCATCCTTCATGATTTCAATTTGCTGAGTTACAGCAATTATCTGAAACTTTTAAAAAAGTAATTTTATTCATTTATATATTTTTAATAATAACTAAATGATGTGGTTTATGAAGTCAGCCCTATGAGTAAGCTGAGAAGACAGTTTCTTGCATTTCAGGATATAACTGATCCTGAAGATAGCCTTGTTTATCCCTGAACAGACAATATCAACAATCAGTCTGAACAACAACAACATTCTGGCAATTTGTAAAGCTCAAAAATTCTTAAACTCAGTCATTGAATTTCGATCTTTTTATACTATAACAACTTCTTTCTTACATTGTAGTAGCTATTAACTTGAGAAAAATTACTACATAAAGTTAAATTATAAGTCATAAATGCTATCCTATTATTTTTTTAATTAAATGCATGCAAGTAATAGACAATTGTATAATATATAATTTATATATGTATTTATATACATATATAAATGGCTTTACAAATTTCTGGCAGTATATTTATATATTAAATAGCATTTCATATTAACAAGTATACATTGCTAAATTATTTTGAATCAGTAAGTATTAATTGTATACCTAGTATATGTCAGGCATTGTACTAGGCACTGGAGTGTGATAAAGATAAAAGCTCTGCACTTAGATTTACACAGTTGAAAAAGAGATCAACAATGAAGAGGAAATGTCCTTAAAGTGCATTAAATGCTATGAAAATGAAAGCACAGAGGTTATAGTACCAAAAAGTGAGACACTGGATCCATGTTGGAAGATACGGGGAAGGCTCCTTGGGTGAAGATAATGCCTCACTTGGATCTCAATGGTATCTAAGAGAAGAGAAGCAGGAAGAACATTTCAGCATATCTCCAGCAGAAGAAAGAATATGTGAAGTCTGGGACTTATAAGGAAATATGAAGTGTGAGGATAATAATAAATTGCTCTACATTGTTTTTGAAACTTCAAATCTTTAAAGCACATATTCCTCGAAGATCAATGTTTTGGACAGGGTTCTGTCAGACACAGACTGTAAGACGTGTGTTGATGTACAAAGAATTTAAAGAGCTCATTGAACTGGGTAAACGTTTAGTCCAGGAAACAGGAAAGGGAAACTTGCTAAGAAGCATTCATTTCCTGACAAAGACCCTGGAAAGGTAGCTTCAGCCTTATTGGAACATAAGTTACAGCCCAGAGTATGTCCTCAGTGGAGGGATGGAAGCTCTGTTTCCATCCTCAGCTACCAGTCAGTAATCGGCTAAGGTCCACCCTGGGAACCGTAAGACCTCTGGCTCTCTGAGTTCTCACCAGGTGAACAGAGCAGTTCCAGTAGCCCAGGGTAGTCGTCCAGAGAAGTCTTAGATATAAGCTGTTAAGGCAAAGACCCAGAGAAGCTGTGAAGAGGCACACACAAACAATAAAAAGACCTAAAAAATCACAAAGAATACTGACATGTTCCTTACGGGTGGACACAAATCAAGCTTTTCTAAAACGGGATTACATCATGACTAATGGGAAAGCAGGACCACACTGCCCATTTAGAAAAAAATCTTTATTGAGGTATAATTCATATACCATAAAATTCACATGTTTTAAATGCATAATTCAGTGACTTTTAGCAAATTTACTGAGTTGTGCAACCTTCCCCATCATCCTGGTTTAGAATATTACCATTGTTCCAGGAAAATCCTCATTCCATTTTACAATTAACCCCCAGTCCCACTTTCAGCCCTAGGCAACCATTAATCTACTTTCTCTATAGATTTGCCTTTTCCAGACATTTCTTATAAATAGAATTATAAAATATGTGGTCTTTGGAGCATGGCTTTTTTCTATATTATACTTAACATAATGTGTTCAACTAGTTTTATTGAGCGCCCACTTTATGCCAGGCACTAAAACTAGGCTACTGGGGGCCAAAAAGAGGCATGGATCTTATGGTCTAGTAAGGAAAATGGACAGTAACAAAATAATCATACAAAAATGTAAAGTTACAAGAAAGTTTCATGATGCTCTGGAAACATGAATGGGAGTTGAGGGAAGGCTTCCCTGAGAAAATAAGACTTGACTGAGACTGAAGAATAGGAGTTAATTGGGCAAAGAGCAAAGCAGTCGGGATAGAAACAGGACACACCCACCCCCAAGAGGGAATGCATTTATTGCAAGTGATTGAGAAAATGTTATTTGGAGTTTTGAGAGGGGAAAAAAGGATGGTGAGAGATAAGGCTGGAGAGAATGGCAGGGATGAAATTAGACTGAAATTTATTAAAGCATGTTAAAGGTTTTAGTCTATTTTAAGACCAATAGAAAGACATTGGTTTTGGTTGGGTTGTGAGGGAAGGTAGCTGATACTACAGGGTTTTTGTTTTGTTTTGTTTTGTAGAAAGACCCACTCTAGATGAAGGGAACATTTTTTTTTTTTTTAGTGTTCTCAAAATACATTCTCTAAACATATTATTTTACCTGCTTCAGACTTCTACTGCATGACAAATGAAGGCTATTTTAAATGTTAGTGCATTTAACAATTACATGATAGAACATCCACTTGTGGATATTTCTGGACAGTCTATAGTTCACTCTAGCATTTTCATTCTGATTCCCTAATGGAATAGGGCCATATCATGTGCATCTGGACATTGTTCAACAACCAACCATCTATTTTGACTAAATGGTGAGTCTTGGCCTCATTTCTCAGTTAGTCCATTATGTTATATGAACTATGTGGAGAACTACCTCATAGACCTCTCCATATATTCATGATTTTCTGTTTTTTTTCTTTTAGCACTAAAAGTGGGAACTAAAAAAGACTTTATTTCTCTAAGTCACACAAAATCTATTTACATGGGAAAAAATAGCTAAGGTAATTATCCAGATCATTTGAGCAAAAAGCTCACTTTGTTGGCCTGAATGATTGTATTATATTATTTACATGGATCCAATTTACCAGATAATGGCTTACCAATGCCTTACAATACTCCTGAGTAGATAGATACTGGATGATTTACTTAAGACATGCCATAAGATGGGGAAAAATATTACACTAAAAATGGAAAACTCACGTTCAATAAATAAGAGAGAATGTTTGGTGAATATCAAAGGGATCATTATGCTGTCTGGTTTCCAATAATCTTTATAATGAATGTGAGAAAAAATAGCACAAATGAAGTGGTAATATTGAAACTTAAACAGAGATGTTAGAACTTTAGGGCTTAAAAAATATGCACATGCTAAGACATGTACATGCGTGTGCATGCCAGGTTCTAAAATCACCGCCTGAATGACCATTTGGAAGATGTGGAATTGATTATCTTTCTAGAAACATGCTAGACATAATTTAATTCATTGGGACTCTTCTAACATGGTGACCAGAATATGTAGCTGTGTGTACTTTGCTTACATAGTGTTTACTCTGGATAACAAGATACCAAAAAACTCCGCATATTTTCAGTACATAAATTATAACTCCTTTTGTCCTTAGACCCCTATGATACAGACACTTTATTGCCATTATTTTACAGAAGAGGAAACTGAGAATAAAGCATTTCCCTAAAGCCATAGTCATTAAAGATCTAAAAATTAAATCCCAGTTCTGTCTGATTCTAGAGTTCCCATAACTTGCTTTTTCTGTCTGTAAAATATTTACAGTTTACAATTCTGTAATGATTTTACTTTGAGTTTGTTTTTCTGCTTTAATGATCATACTAACTTATACACTGGAAAAATGCTTCTATTTTATAACATAGAAACTGGTGTGAACAATTGAAGATTCAGTTATTTAGAGGAATGTTCTTCTTAAAGTAATACAAACTTGTGGAAATTATTGTGATTTAGACAGATATGTGCATCATATAAAACATTTCAGTTGTAATAACTGGAAACCTACATGTGTAGGAGATTGGCACATTTTACCATGTTCCCAGTTAGGAGTTAGCTTGGAGATAACTCAGGTATCTGGACAAGGGGCCTATTTGTATTATGTCATTCTTCACAAGGGAGGATTGAGACTCTGGGTTACCAACTACTAAGATTATATCCCAAGCCTGGGTCTCCAGAATAACCAATACTTGGACAAGTCATTCAAATGACAACTTGCTCTGTAAAACAGGAAACAAAATCAGTCAGATTAACAACAGAATGGCTGAAATCAATAGCCTAGAAAGTTGTTGGGTGGGGGACTCTTCATTACATTGTACCGGAGGCTCAATTAATTTTCCATATTCTCTTGCAGCTGATTATATGTGATTCTGAAACAGAGTGAAGTGGATCTCTAGGAGATTAACAATGGTCTATATAATCAGTATATTATGTGAATATGCATTAATTCTAGAAAATAATTCTCATTGTGAGGGTAGAAGGGCTTTTGGGGGAGGCAGGAGAGGAAGTAAGGGAGGCTTGTCTGCAGGGATATTAAGATTTCTCTAGATATTTTCCAAGTGCCTGGCCCCTCTCCCCTCCTCCACACTGCTTTACCCCTGCCTGCGACAGACACACATGCACAGACACATCTAGTTAATGTTACTGTTACTGTTAATATTAATGACAATGTATTACATGCATTCCAGGTTTTGAAAGTGTGAGGAGGGATGAGAATCAATGATATAGAGACAATGGCAGGGTGACAGTGGGCTGGAGGGAGATTACCAGAGCCCTGGGATCTCTGCCTATATCTATATGAACTACAGCAAGTTAATTGTACATCTCGCCTTCATTTTTCTTACCTAAAGAATGATGAATTTGAACTCAGTGAACTGTTTTCTTTTTTTTTGTATTTTTTTTTTTTTGGCATCACAAAATGTATAGACAAACTCACAATTACAGGTGATTTTAACACTTCTTTCTCAGTAATTGATAGAACAAATGTACAAATCAGTAATAGACTAGATTTAACACCCAGTGCTCATCCCAACAAGTGCCCCCCTTAATACCTATCACCCATCTAGTCCATCCCCCACCCACCTCCCTCCAGCAACCCTGTTTGTTCTCTAGAGTTGAGAGTCTCTTATGGTTTGCCTCCTTCTCTCTTTTTTTTCACCCTTCCCCTATGATCATCAGTTTTGTTTCTTAAATTCCACCTATGGGAACTCAGTGCATTGTAAGGGCCACCCCACTTCCACTATCTTTTATTACTGTGTCCTTTATAATTAATCCAAGACTTGGAGCTCTGCAATTTTAGTACAATTCAACAAGGTCAGGTCCAACATACATAGACATATTCAAACTAGATTTTTGTCTTATATTTGAACATTTTTGGAAGAGATTTCATTTGTTTTGCCACTTTCTTAATTCTACCTTATCCTGTTCTCTACCCTAAATCCGCTCTTAGAAAATATTTTACTTTAAATAGCATAGTCTATATTTCATTCTTCATTATCACACCATATTCTAGGTGTCATTGACAGGGTGCTTTTTATTTTTAAGTGCATGCTTTGAAGGTTTTAGTCCAAATATTTACTTTGCTGCCCAGAATTATTACTTATTAATTAATACCCCCCTCCCTAGAATCCGGAAGTTAACTGCTTTTTTTTTTTGTCTATTTATACTAAGTGATCAATTTTTTTCCCCCCTTAGGCAACATTCATTCTTAAACACTACAGTGCTGGAGACAGTTAATATATATTCTGGGCAGAGATCCAGCTTTGGAGAAAATAATAGAGTATTTCCGACTAGTTCAACCAATATTAGGAAGAGTACATTTTATGGTACAAGCAGTGGTCAGCCCATTAAGAGAAATGTTTTATTCTGAAAATGTCAAAACTTTCACAACCTTGAGGATAGTTTTATTATTTGATTCAAATTAATGCTCCATTCACTTATCCAAATTAATGAGTGATAAATTTAAAATCATGATCAAATAAAATTCCTTCCTTAAGACCCATTGTCATAATGTAGAAATGCTGCAAAAGCCCCTGGATTAAGATTTCAAATGGATGTGTCAACGAGGCTTATTGTCCAATAAACTACAACGTGCAAGCACCACACCATGCAAATGGACTTTGATCCTTGACAGTGGCTGCAGCTTTAAAAGAAAGGAACAATTTCCTGGAACGTAAGCACACGCTGAGCAAAAGAGCCTGCCTACAGACAGTGCACTAGGCACACAAACGTAGCTGGGAATTGAGCACAGAAAAAGGGTTTAAACTGATTTTGGTCATTTCACTTTCAGGGCATGTCTGACCTTCAGACTTTCCCTGAAACACACTGTATTTCAGACCCTGCGGATTCCACTCACGTCTCCTTTTCCTGTTCTC
Organism: Eumetopias jubatus; assembly: GCF_037043125.1. Classification (NCBI taxonomy): domain Eukaryota; kingdom Metazoa; phylum Chordata; class Mammalia; order Carnivora; family Otariidae; genus Eumetopias; species Eumetopias jubatus. The sequence continues at coordinate 42,343,547 of NW_028274815.1, forward strand.
CCAGCACCTAGAGCCGCTATAGGAGCCAAGGTCCCAGCCTTGTAATGGTGGCTTGCCCTTGGTATGCTATGAGAGCGGTGAGCTAATAAAATCATGGAATCTTAGTTTGCAGAAGCCTCAGAGAATCTCTATAATATTCGTCCACCCAAAGGAGGAATCCATACTCAAATATCTATAACAAATGACCACGCAGGCTCAACTTGATACTTTGTCACAGAGAGATAACTTTGATTTTTGGAAATTTCTTCATGTTAGTCAGTTCTTCCTGGTTTTACCCCAAATGTGTCTGCCAAGTCAACCTGTTGGTTGTGTTTCTACTGTCTAGGCAAACCACAATCTTTTTGTGACTATATTTAAAAAGTTGTAGAAAACAGACATAATCCTATTGGCTTGCTTACGTTCTATGTTTAAAAGCCAATTTTCTTTCTACTGTTTCTCATAAAACGTCATATTCAGATCCCTTGACAGGATAATCAGTTTACATGTGGTGTTGTGAGATGCTAACTCCCAGATAGATATTGAGTCTATAATAATTAAAAGAGAGAGAACAAAATCCTCACTGATCCCTGTAACGTAACTACAGGTAGTCTGTTATATGGTTATTACTTTAACCACACACTGCCATCTTTTCAACTTATCTCTCCCACTACAAGAACAGACTGCTGATTACACTGCTTTCATTGACATTCAAATGTTGTTTTAGGTGTCTTCATGTGTATACCATGAGAACTATAAAATAAATACATGCAGCCATAAAGCCAGATAGAACTAATTTGGGAAGCTTACCTTTAAGTTTATCCTAATTTAAAATCTATTTTAAGGCAATGCTTATGTAAGATTAATGAATATATGTGATAGTTTTGAGCCAAGTGAAATTCCTCTACCACTTGTCTTTTATGAAGGAAATTCTGATTTCCATACATGCAAAAACTCTAAAGAATTAAATTGACGTATTTTGTTCCTATCAAAAGTAATTGATATATTTTATTCCTGTCAAAATAACCTTATTCTTATTGCAATAACAAAATATATTTTAAGAACAGAATATAATATCCAAGCAGACCCAGGTTCATGTACAAATACTCCCACTTTCTAATTATGTAACCTTGGAAACTTTATTTCAGCTTTCCTGCCTTAGTTTTCTCATGTGAAAAATGGTTGTGATAACTATATGTACCTCATTGCGTTTTTGTGAGGTTCTGGTAGAACGCACTTAGCTGTGCATGGTAAACAGTGAGGTTAGCTTGATATGTTCTAAATATGCTGGAGTGTTGATAATGTGAACATAATGATGATGATGAATCTGAAAGTGGTAACTGTGATAATCATGATGATATTGGTATGTCTAATTAACACAAGATCAGGAATGGCAGAACTAAAGAAAAAAAATAATCTGGAATCAGATAACATTCATTAGACTGGGGGGAGTGAGGGAGAAAGAGAGAGGAAGAGAAAAAGGGAGGAAGGAAGAGAGAGAGATCATCAATAGAATGACCTACTGCATGGATTATATTTCTTTTCTGTGCCAGGAAGAGTGCAAGAGTATGAGATCACTGACTTAGATTGACAAATGGGTAAAATCAGGGTGAAGCTTGACAATGACAACTTAAACACAGTGAAGTAACCACCTGCATTTACCCTACTATGACATCAGAGGAAATAAAATGGAACAAAATAACCCTCCTCATACAAAACAAACAACAAACATGAAACCAAAACAAACGAAAACGAGATATAGCCATGGACAACAGACCAAATATTTTTGTAGAAATAGAGGAATAGTAACAGCTTTTACAAGTAGAAAACTCATTCCAGGTGCCTACAGAACTAACTGCAGACTCAGTGGGGTCTTGGGCGTCAGGCAGCACAGAGGACATTGTTGAAACAATAACAGAGAGATTGTTTAAAAGTTAATGCATAAGCATGCCAGATTCCAGTTTCTTCCACGGTCCTACAGACAACAGGTTGGTAAAAATGATCCTAAACAAAGAACTAATACTAAGCAATTTCTGAGTTAATATATGGTATTTTATAAAAATCACTAAGAGCATCTTTGCCCTTGGGACAGCATTTGGTTTGCAAAATAAAAAAGAATGGGCAAGCGCCAAAATTCAGTTTCTCCCTGTGGCTCCTTGGCTGTGATTAAATTCTGTAATTTTAGTGATTCCTTTTAAATCACACAAACTGTTCAGGTTCAATTACCTTGAACTAAAGTGTTAAAAAAAGTAAACAAAAACTTAACGAAGTTTTAAAAAAAACCTTTTATTATTGTCTCTACTTGTCAAAAAACTATGCCAGTTATATGGTTTTCCATGATAAGATAGCATGTTACTAAATTCCATGAAGCAAACAGACACAGGTCCATATTCCTGATACATAACTGGCTACATAGTTTGTAGGGCTCAGTGAAAAAAGGAAACTGTGAATCTCCTGGTTCAAAAAGGCAACTGCAAGTCTTTAAGCAAGCAGAAGTCCCTGCCTCTCTGTCCACCTGCTGCGCCCCACCCGCCCCCCAGCACAGGGCTCTGTGGAACTACAGAAGTCACGTGTCCATGAAGCCAGCATGTGTGATGCAACTTTTTCTCTTGTTCCCCACAAATCCTATCCTTCCTTTCACTTTCGTAGTATTTCAACTGGAAAATGTTTTTACTTTTTCTCCTAAAGGCAAATTTCTTCTGGTTGGCAAGTTAACTGATAAGAACCTTGGGAGATGGGGCAATTCTATTTTTTAAGGTCATTCCAAAGGCCTAAAATTACTAATCTCTCAAAGATAATTCTTACTGCCTCCAGTAGTTTGCAGGCAAAGCTTTGGTTACAGCTCCGTGAAAGTAAAAATGGAATATCTCATCTACTAAATAAAAACTAGAATGCTAAAAATGTGTCAAATATATAAATGTAAACCATACTTACATGCCCATAGGAAAATTGAGAGCAAAGGAGAAAAGGAGAGGAAGAGAGCTTTCTGAAGAGTCTATTTGTTCTATTTTGTATTTTTTTGTTTTCTCCAGACTTCTGTAAATAAGTTGAATTATTGTAGGTGCTATAATTATTTTAGTTTTAACGTATTATTCAAAGTAATTATATGTCAAATGAATATGAAGCTCACATATTAAAATTCCTTTGATATGGGAAGGCTTTATTCTTTTAAAATTAAAAACACATTGATCATTAGGTTAAATGTTATTATGAAATAATTTTTCAAGAAATCTTAAGGTTTTCTAATTCCAAAAATCATTTGATAGTCAACAACTTGCTTATTATTGGGTTTACTTAAACTTTTGTATGTTTGTTGATAACCAATTTGTGTTTAGATGGGGTAATTCTATTATGTCTGAATTTGTCATGCATTTTACACAATATTTTAAGGTATACTGTTGATTTAGGGCTCTAGGATGAAACTGTCATAGATTTATGGCATGATGTATTTATAGAGAGAGGAAAATAGTTGCATCAGCACAAAGGGTATTGTAATAGAACTAATTACAACAAAATACCTGGTAAGTAGCACAATAAATATACTATCACAGTTTGTTTCTTCTCATATAAGTTAAGTAAAGCAGTAAAGCATTTAGGTTTCAGATAGCAGTTCTGTACCACAAAGCTGTTAAAGAACAAAATTCTTGCCAGCTCACTGTTCTACTAACTCCAGCATGTTGTCTTCACCTTTATATGCCAAGATGGCAGCAACTACATTCCAGGTAGCAGGGTCAAGATAATGATGAAGAAAAAAGTAGATTTGCCAGATCTCTTTTAGAGAAGGTTTCTGAGAGTTGCCACAAAATCCTTCCATTTCCATTTAAAGGGTCAGAAGGCATTCACAAGGCTACATCAAACTCAAGGGAGGCTTAAAAATGGTGTCTTTGTCTTGGGGGGCCAGGCACTAGCTAACACGTCCTATTATTAGGGAAGAAAGGTTGGATGGATATTGAGAACAATTTGAATTTTTCTGTTACAGAAACATTCTGGGAGCTCAATTGTTTTCTAGATACAGAGATATCTTAGAGGGGTTCTAAGTTGTAGGCTATGACAATTAAGAAGACAATTTGGCAAAGATTTAAGCAAAAGGGTTTTGGAGGAATCCAAAGGTTGAAAGAATTATTACTGGACAAAACTGTGTGCTTTAAAGAGAATGGACTCAAAGTTTATACCAATAATAGCTTAGACTCAGTACAGGTATTAGTAAAAGCTTGGTACAGAGCAGTATATCTCCCTGAAGAATCCAGTTTCAAAAAACAGTTATCCAGTTTTATTCCCCAATAACACATTTGGTATTGGTGGGGTGATAAAATTTGCACCTCATTTTCAACATGAACCCAGGAAGTGGATTGGGTTTAGGACAGGATACTGGGGATGGTAGAGTATGGTTGAGCCGAGTGGAGAAACTAAGACTAAAACATGGTTACCAGCCTAGTCTGATATTATAGGACACATGGAAGAATACACCTCCTTGGAATTGAAGAATATAATTCAAGACCTGACCATACATGCCTCCTAGAGTTGCTAACAGTTTATTACTGGTTTTTGTTATTGAATGAACAAATGATCAAACAAATAAGCTAAATACATACATACATACATACATACATATATATGTGTATACACACACACACATATACATACATTTTGAACTGGAAGACAGAAGAAACACTGATAGAAGGCCATTTTCTTTTTTCTTCAGCAACCATTGAAAATATAAATTAATACAAAACTTACAATCTGTTGCTGACAGCTTTATTTAGAAAGAAGGTTGTTTGTGAAAATAGATCTCATGGCATTATCTTAGAAGGTTCTGCTTTGTCCCATGATGTAAGCAACAAGTTAAACTAAATGTTCAAAGAAGGGTAAATGTTGATATAAACAGAAATGTAATATGGGATGTTCAGTCCTCAACTTACTTGACCTCCCTGCAAAATCTCAGATGCGTAAACGATGAAACTAACTCCTCCATCCTGTAACCCTTTTCACTCTTCGTTCCTATAATACCATAGACTTTTTCTTTTCTTTTTTTTTATTTTTTATTGTTATGTTAATCACCATATATTACATCATTAGTTTTTGATGTAGTGTTCCATGATTCATTGTTTGTTCATAACACCCAGTGCTCCATGCAGAATGTGCCCTCTTTAATACCCATCACCAGGCTAACCCATCCCCCTACCCTCCTCCCCTCTAGAACCCTCAGTTTGTTTTTCAGAGTCCATCATCTCTCATGGTTCGTCTCCCCCTCTGACTTACTCCCCTTCATTCTTCCTCTCCTGTTATCTTCTTCTTTTTCTTTTTTCTTAAAATATGTTGCATTACTTGTTTCAGAAGTACAGATCTGTGATTCAACAGTCTTGCACAATTCACAGCGCTCACCGTAGCACATACCCTCCCCAATGTCTATCACCCAGCCACCCCATCCCTCCCACCCCCATCCACTCCAGTAACACTCAGTTTGTTTCCTGAGATTAAGAATTCCTCATATGAGTGAGGTCATATGATACATGTCTTTCTCTGATTGACTTATTTCACTAAGCATAAGACCCTCCAGTTCCATCCACGTTGTTGCAAATGGCAAGATCTCATTCCTTTTGGTGGCTGTATAATATTCCATTGTGTATATATACCACATCACAACCCATTCCTTACACATAAAAGTAAACTTATATTTTGTTCAAATCTGCATTTTTTCCTATTTACCAAGTATATTTATCCAGACACCTGGGGCTTATCCTTAGCTTATTTTTCTCCATCACATCTCATATTTCAACTCGAATTCATGTCAATTCTACCACTTCAGTGTGTCTTGGTTAGTCTTTTCTTTCCCTTCTCACTACCCCAATATAGCATTGTATTAATTCTTCATTTGCATTAGTACAGAAGCCATATAACTGGTATCTTTACTTTTTTTCAAAAACCTACCTCTCCCCACGTTCAACTGATCCTTTCATGGTTCCCAGAGAGATTTTTGTAAAATGTATTCCTGCTTTGTCCCTTCCTTTTAGATCCTTCACTACTCTTCATTTCCTCTAGGTTTAATTCCCCCCGAACTTTGCCTGAACTACCAAGTCTCAATGATTAGATCTTCTTATGGTATCAGCCTTGTGTTTATCATTCATCATCATCAAAAACAGGGAACAAAAGCAAAAATAAACTATTGGGACTACACCAAAATAAAAAGCTTTGTACAACAGAAGAAACCATTAACAAAATAAAAAGGCAACCTACTGAATGGGAAGAAGATGTTTGCAAATGATATATCTGATAAAGGGTTCATTTCCAAAAAGATATATAAAGAACTTATATTACCCAATACCAAAACACCCTGAAATAATCCAAATAAAAATTGGTCAGGGGACCTGAATAGACATTTTTCCAAAGACTGTATGTATATAAGTGATGGAATATTCGCGATAAAAAAGAACGAGATCTTGCCATTTGTGACAACATGGATGGACCTGGAGGGTACTATGCTGAGTGAAATAAGTCAGACAAAGACAGATACCGTATGATTTCACTTGAATGTGGAATCTACAAAACAAAATGAACAAACAAAAGCAGAAACTGACCCATAAATACAGACAACAAACTAATGATTGTCAGAAGGAAGGGGGATATGGAGATGAAAGCAAAATGGGTGAGGGGAAATAGGAGGTATAGGCTTCAATTATGGAATTAATAAGTCATGCGGATGAAAGGTGCAGCATAAGGAATATAGCCAATGGTATTTTAATAGCATTTTATGGTGACTGATGGTAGCTACACTTGTGGTGAGCATAGTATAACATGTAGACTTTTCAAATCACTACTTTGTACACCTGAAATTGATGTAACATGGTTTGTCAATTACATTAAAAAAAAAAGAAAGCTAGGTCCAATCATAGAGAACTTGGGTGGCTGAAGTTAAAGGGATCAAAGACAGCTATTTCTTGAAATTTCAGGGATGAAATTATGCAAGTATTAGTTATTAGCCACGGTGGTAATAGAGACAGGTAACAGAGACAGGACTGGGCCAAAATGTGGTAAGAATCATGGATCAGAACATTTCCTGGTGTTCTATCGTGCTTTTGTAAGCCTGCTGGGACTCGTTCATGGTGGAATCCACAAGACTGCACGTACCAGGAACAAGTGGATTAGGCAGTATGGGGTTAGAATTATTTAGAAAGGCAAGGCACAATTGGTGGTTCTGGCATCTTGTTATAAAATAGTTCTATTACATCTTCTTTAAAAGAATATTCTATGGCAAGTTTATCTATCTGAATTTCCAGCATAATAGGAGAGAACCAAAATTACTTAAATTCAGAAAAAAAAAAAAATAAAGGCAGAAGAGGAGGAGGCCAGAAAGACAATGCTGTCGTTTGTCAAACTGGAGGTTCTAAATAGATAAAAATTGAGAAAATTAGTGTCAGAAAGTGTAAAAAGTAAAAGTAAGTTTTATTTATTCAAAGATTATTTTAAAACAGGATCCTTAAATATTAACTTTAAGCTCTGGCTCCCTTCTTATGTCCAATCTCTCATCTTCTGTAGCAGCTGAGTCACTTCTTAATAGAGTCAAAATACCCCAACATATCTAAATAACTTCCCCTGATTAATTCAATCAGAAAGTCAGAGACAAGATTCACACCCATATCTCCCTCATGTCAAATTCATTTTTCTGCTTTTTCAATCATATCATGCTCTCTCATAACTTTCAGAAAGTTAGAAAATTGAGAATCAACTATTCCAGTACTCTGCTTTATATAAAATATCACATTGTAATTTTCCAAGTGAAAAAAGTGAGATGATGAGTGCTAGAGATGTGTCCAAAGCAAGCGCCTAATATTTAGTAGTTACAGAATTACTAGAAGCAACAACATGAAGGACTTTATATTTTTCCCCTCCCTCTTCCTTTTCTCTTTTTAACATATTATTTCTTTATACAAAGCTTTGTGCCTAAACCAATGCGAAGAGCACATGGAGTGATGCCTCACACATTCTCCTTAAGTCCAGTTATTCCATTCCCAGACACTTCAAACTTTTGTGCAGTTTGCTGGCTTTATAGATCGTCCTTTCCACCAGCAACTTTTACATCTGCAAACCTTTGTCTGTCTGTTCTCATGAGACTTCGCTTACCCCACCACACTACCACTCAACACAGCTTACCCTCTTCTGAGCTCTGAGGGTATATAAGTGGCTAGACTTTATCGGATAAAAATAATATAACCCCATGTGTTAGATGCTGATTAAGTATTATGTTTTATGGAGGTGGATTTGCATAAGATAATGACATTAAAACACAAGGTATCAAAGGAGAGAAAGTCAGAGTACTTTCTATGTCATCTCATGATAGGAAACACTTTACAAAAGACAAATATTCTCCCACTTCAAAAATAAATCAAAATCAATAAAAAATAACACAGTAAGTAAACTTTTAAGCAAAGAATGGTTTTGCCAGGAATTCCTCTTTCTCCTTTTTTTCCCCATCCATTTCCCCCTTGTTTAATTCCTACTTGTCCTACTACATTCTCCCCAGCTCCATTTTTTTCTGAATCATTGCCTCTGACTCTTGTTATTTATTCATTTATTCAAGCCTTGACAATTCTGAGACTTTCCCAGCTCAGCAATCTACAGATCATTCATCAGCATGTGAATGTCTACCCAGCAGTGACCCTGGCATTTCCAGAACAACATACTCTTCCTTTCCCCTGGTCCATCAGGTCAGTGTCCATGTTAGAGAGCAATTCTAAATCTAGAGAGAAAGTTGATTATTTTAAAGGTTACATAATCTCTTTTAAAGGTTACAGAAGTGGGTTCCATTTTTGTAAATGTGCTTGAATTATTAGGAAAATAAAAATAAACACTGAGCAAAAGTTTAAGAAATCAGCAGGTGGTAGTAAGCCATTCTTTATTCTTTTTTGGTAAGATAAGGTCTACTGCTCAATTTAGGCCAATTATTTTTTTCCTTGAAATATATTGCTCATAGTGGAGCAGTCAGCGACAGGAAAAGCTTGAGCCTTATGATTTGGGCACTTGGGTTGTGATATGTAATATATGCCCCTTTGCTCATATTATTTTCTCAGATTGGAAGGTCTCTTTTTCTGTGGTTGTTTTTCTTCTGAATTCCTTAGCTAAACACCAAAATTACATCCTCAGAGAAGCCTTCCCTGATCTCTGAAACCTTGGGCAGAAAGGACACTGTCTATGGGCACAAAACCCCTAGTTTTGAACCCCATTCTACCAACATTAGCTTCATGACTTTGTTGGTTGTATTTATCTGACCTGAATTTTCATAAAATGTCGAATGTAAACAGTTTTTCTCTTCCAGGGTCATTAAAAAAATGACAAACCCTAGATTTAAAGTATTCCACACATAAGAGATACTCAATAAGTGGTAATCTTCTTACTACTCTTTAGTTTTCCCACATAGTAATAGTTTCTTCCTATTTTTATAATAATTACTTAGTCCCTCATTAGATCCTTTCATTCCCATGTTTGTGTATTAACGCAGGATCACTACAAATCGAGGAGAAGAGAAGAATTACTGTACAAATAATGTTTGGAAGGTGCAAGCCAGAATGACAAAAGTGGGGTGCAAGGGTATGTGGAGCAATAGAAAACATGATGCAGGGGAAGGTAATTCCTTACTGTCCTGGCACCATTTCACATCGAGCAGTGATATCACCCCACAGAGCTTAGGATGGGCTGAGAGGAGCATGGCATGAAGTCATCCTCCACAGTAAGGGAGATTTGTGTGCCTGGGTCTTTCCTGCCTCCTTTCTCATTGGTCTAAGTTCACCACGTGGGGAGATAACACCTCCCCTTTTTGAGTTGAATGGTTTGACTCTTCAGTGGACATTGTGGAAGGGGGTCTTACATCCCCATGGTGTGTTGTTTCATGCAAATCTGAAAGAGAAGGGTCAACTTGGTGAAAGCAGGTACCAACAGAGCAAGAAAACAGGATGTGGTTGGAATCCGGGAAGGCACCATAGGTATAAACACCAATGCACTTATTCTCCCATAATACTTGAGGACAAATACTTCGCTCTATTTTTTTCTTCCTATATTTTGTACTTGGTATAGTGGCTGGCACTGAGTGTCTGCTTATAAGATAAGTAAATGAAAGAATGAAGGAATCCACACATAAGCAACATCATGGTACCAAAATAGTCTATTACTTCATTCCTTGGAAGATACAGTAAAACAATTACTCAATGAATGATATATGCAACATTAGTTGATTGAATTAGATTGCCTATTCAAATTATTATGTTTTAACCAATTAATTGTGTTGAATGAGCCACTTATTTGCTATAGGGATTACCAAAATAATAGAGAAGAAAGAATCAAAACAAGGCAATCTGGGTTATTTATCTATCTATTGCTTTTTTGCTCCTGCAAAAAGGATTGTTTCTCTTCCCTTTGCATGTCTTTCTCCATTTGTGACTTCCTAAAATGTTCTTAGAGCTTTTTGCTCCTTTCTTTCACATTTACTGTCGCATTGTTTTCATCATAAAAACCTGAAAAAGAACCAAAATACTATATAAAACACACATCCCTGAGCTCTGGATATATTCCCTTCACTGTTTGCATGTTTATAAAATGCTTTGTTTTTCTGTTTTGTTGTGCATGTTTATGTATGTGTGTGTGTGTGTGTGTGTGTGTGTGTGTGTGCCAGAAATAAATTTTAAAAAATGACAGTAACTTTAAAAACAAAACAGCCTATATATCACACTGATTTATTTTTTTAAGGAAAAATACTTGTTGTTCTACAGGATAGCATGGAAAATATCTAAGTTAAAGTTGGGGGCAGCCCTTAGGAATAATATTTCAAATATTTTCCAGCACTGACTGGCACAGAGAAGTGAAGACTATATATTGCATAACATATAGATGGACAGCTTAATTAAAATGAAATATCTACTTCAGGAAAAATGTATCAGTACCCCTTGAGTCATGCTTATGGATGGCTAGCAGGACCCTTTGAAAAGATCTTTGTCAGGTTGGCAATTATGTAGCACATGAGCCACCACTTGCTGCCCACCACCCCACCCCTATATGGTAACAACAGCTCATCACTGATCTATGTTCTATACTGAACTTGGAAGTTCTAGTCTTAATGCCATTCTTTGATTCTGGTGGGTTAGTTTCCCTTTTGCTCCCTCTCAACAGGGCTTGTATCCAGATTAATGTTTTATTTGCTACTGGTTATATAGATTTGAGTAAGAATTTATATAGCTCAATGCAACATTTTAAGACTCTCACTTTACTTAACATGCTGTATACGAGAAATACCATCTTTGAATATAGAAAAAAATGCACGAACTCAAAGTCATCTGCTACATAGCTACATTTTCCAGAAGCAAAAGTATAGATCAGCATTTCCCAAACTGCAAACATATTATACCAGGCAATTTTATTAGAACTTTCCTTTAGAAAATGGTATTTTTTAATGGTAGAATGGGTTTTGGTAACCTGCGTACTCTCTTTCCCACTTTTCTTTCCCACCACCACACAAACATCCATAGTACTCATGTGTAAATTAAAGCCTCAGATAAAACCTGCTGCAAAGATACCTGTTTTGTGTTATTTCAGTGCTTTGGATACTTCTGAGTTCAAAGAAACCGTGAATCAGAGAACATCTATAAATAGAAACTGGGAGAGTAGTGTTTCACAAAACTCACTTAAGAGACACTACTAGGTTAGATGAAGTTACACGGAGGAGCAGGAACTGGTTTTCAATTCTTCAAGTCTTTCTCAAAGACATTGCACAGAAGAAGCCATCCCATATGTCTCATGTGGCTCTATGTCTGTAAAATGTTGAACTTCTGTTAAACTGCCCTCATAGTATGCCTTCCCTATAGTCATTCACTGATACTTTTATAACACTTATTATTTAGTGTCAGTTGTTTTAACATAGAATTTAAATTAATTTTCATAACGATCCTTCAAGGTGGCTATTAATATCCTACTTACAGATGATGGTACTACTGTTTAAGTAGTTGAAAAAAAAGTCCCTATGTCTTGTAGTTTGCAACAACATGGCCGGATCTAAAGGATATAATGCTAAGTGAAATAAGTCAGAGACAGAAAAATACCATATGATTTCACTCATGTGTAGAATTTAAGAAACAAAACAAAGAAAAAAAGAGACAAACAAGCAAAAAGCAGATTTTTAACTCTAGAGAACAAACTGGTGGTTACCAGAGGGGAGGTGGGTGGGGGGAAGGGTGAAATAGGTGAAGGGGATTAAGAATACACTTATCATGATGAGCACTGAATATTGTATAGAATTGTTGAATCCCTATATTGTACACTTAAAACTAATATAACAATGTATGCTAATTATACTGGATTTAAAATTTAAAAAAAGAAACTGCCAAAAAAAAAAGAGTTATTCATATGTTATGGTCAGACATTTTGAATTATGTTATTGATTCTAATTTCTTAGAATCTTTTTTACTCTTTTCCTTTCTAAGTTTTTGATCCTAATAATTTAACCATGACAATGTCTAAAATAAAGACAATCAACAATATTTGATACAATGTATTGTTATACCATGCATCCGGTAATCAAATTTCCATACTTTACACAAATATTCTCTGGAAACACCTAAGTCACTTATCTAAGGACAATATGTAATTTGATCAATTTCCCAGATTTGGTGAACAAAGTAGCTTAAATAGCCATGGGTATGTCCTCACCCTCCTCTAGTCTCCCATTACTTCTCAGACTGCCTCATCTCTTCACAGCTACATAATGTGCTATTGGGAACAAAATATTTTCTCTGAAACTGTATTAAAAACGTCCATTAAGGTGTTTAACCCAAGCTTTCTTCATAGAGGCTTTTAATTGTAATTGAGGACTCGAGAGGTTTAATGACATAAATCACAAATTTTTAATAGCAAAATTTAGGTAGCATAATAGGAAGAGAACAGAATACTTCAAAGGGATATTCATTCTGAGAATCCTTTAGAACATGGCGCATGAACTTACACTGCCTTCCCTGTTATTATCTGGAGAAAGTGGCCGTGGGGTACACCAGAGCTCAGATGTGGGTCTTTCATCTAGGGGTATACTTTGGTCGATAAATGGAATATTGGTCAAGTGAGAACTTGAAGCTAAACCAAGATACATATAGTGGCCAGCAGAACTGGAAGAGGAGCTTTTGACAAGAGGAATTTTGGGGGAGGAAAAATTAGTTATTAGAGCTGGGGAGGGAGGGAGATAAAAATTGAGATGTCAAGGCTAACTTCCCTCACCTAATACAAGTGTTTAACATTTTTGGTAAAATTGTCAACCACATTTAGTTGCAAAAGCATGCGCCAGAGAGCATGTCTTGAAGTGGGTTATTATGAAGTGAAATCCTAACTGTGAATGTATTGTATCTAGAACGGTTGGTTGAGAGCAAAGATAGTAATATAAAGGGCTTTATTAGCAGAGTTGAATTAATGGAGTGATGAAATGGGAAATAGTGTTGTAGAATTATGAAAAGATAGTGCCTAGAACATCTATGTGACTGAGTTTTTCAATGTTTATTTGTATCTTAACTATTTAGAAAAGTGACAGCATTTCCCTGCCACACATGGGTTTCAAAAGCTGGTGCTACACCTATAAAACAACTTCCCTTGAAGGGTTTCCTCAGATACACTGTCAACATTAATGTAAGCTCTGAAAATAAGCCACTGAGTAGAAATCACTTGCTGCCTAAATTATTTTTTGCTGCTGAAACTGTAACCTCACTAATGTCTAAGTAAAAATATAGCTCTTATAAATAATTGGACCCAAGCAAAAGACTACTTCTACACAGAGACACTATTGAACCAATTGTTCTAAATATTTAGATGATTTGGTCTTATGGTGCCCTTATACAAATTAGCTTGATCTGTGGAGGAAAAGAATGAAAGAAAGGAAGAAAGAAAGGAAGAAAGAAAGAAAGAAAGAAAGAAAGAAAGAAAGAAAGAAAGGAAGGAAGGAAGGAAGGAAGGAAGGAAGGAAGGAAGGAAGGAAGGAAGGAAGAAAGAAAGAAAGAAAGAAGGAAAGAAAGAAAGAAAGAAAGAAAGAAAGAAAGAAAGAAAGAGAAAGAAGGAAGGAAGGAAGGAAGGAAGGAAGAAGGAAAGAAAGAAAGAAAGAAAGAAAGAAAGAAAGAAAGAAAGAAAGAAAGAAAGAAAGAAAGAAAGAAAGAAAAGAAAGAAAGAAAGAAAAAAGAAAAGAAAAGAAAAGAAAAGAAAGAATGACTGAGGTACATATGTGCATTTTCCGAAAAGTATTGTATCTTCAAAGTCTTTATTGACATATCAACCAAAAAGAGCTTAGCAGTATATAAAAAGCAGTTTTTAGGAGGGATCATTCTATCAGTGCTTCATATTTGTGATGCTAGCTTATTTGCCCATCATTTTAAAATCTGTAACCTACATTAGACACATCATAAATCCTTACACTAAGAACAAAATGCAGTGAGGGAGAGAATTATGTTTATTTTACCTTTTTTTAAGCCTCTCACCTGTCAGTAATGGATCACAGATGATAAAGGATGGTGAAATCAGATGGGTCTAGAGAAGGAGTGGGCTATTTCTAACATGAGATATTAAGATTGAATTCACTGAGTGGGTTGGCAATATGTAACCATCGAAGTACCAGAAGTCTAAATAGAGTATCTTTGAAACAGAATAACTGAATAAGCTAATAAAATATCAAAACTGAGGAATGTCCCTTCATATTATGGGAAGAGCTGTCTCATAGATGTAGGCAGATATGGTTTAGTAAATGAAGGAATCACTTCACAGGGAAGAGAAGAAATTAACAGGTAGCAGTGGATGTGGTTGAAACCTCAGTCCTATGGAAAGGTTTCATAATTCTAATATTAACCATGGGAACATTTAAACCAAGAGATCTGAATAAATAAGCCTAGGAATACTTATCTTGTCACTTATCTGTTATTAAAAAACAAAACAAAACAAAAACAAGAATATTTGCTAAGTATTCTATACTCTTTAAACTGGCATGTGGGGCTCTAGACAATCTGTCTCAAATTATGTCAGTATCATGCCAAATGATTCCAGGAGGGTCTAATTATATTTATTCCAGGAGGTTCTAACTACATTTAATTTCTAATTATTTCTCATATGTGTCATACTCTTTCAACGTTTTCCAACATTGACTAGGTTTTTCCATTTGCCTAAAACTATCTTACTCATTCTCTTTGGCACAATCTTATATCATCTGTACAAACTTTAGAAGAAAGAAACTTAAATTTTCTCTCCTGTGATGCCTGCACTGATTATTCCTCTCTCTATCATCTCAAAAAACTTTGTCTATACCTTTTTTAGACTACTTACCCAACTTTGCTTTAAAAATCTGCTTTGCCTAATCTAATAAACGTTATAGCTTCTAGAATAGGGATCATATTTTTGCGTGTTTTTGTTTTTAATCTTTATATCCTCAGAGCTCAGAATTGAGCCAAATATGTATTTAATAAATGTATATTGAATAAATACAAGAACACATTAATCTCACTCCCAGTCCTAATTTTGTTTGACTATTTGAGGAATTCCCTCTCACTTCCTATATTGCAAACTTCAGGAATATGAAAGATCATGTGGCATAGTAGAAAGGAAAATGTAAGAATATCCAATGGAAAAAAGACAGTCTCTTCAACAAATGGCGCTGGGAAAATTGGACAGCCACATGCAGAAGAATGAAACTGGACCATTTTCTTACACCACATACATAAATAGGCTCAAAATGGGTGAAGGACCTAAGTGTAAGACAGGAATCCATCAAAATCCCACAGAAGAACAGAGGCAGCAACCTCTTTGACCTTGGCTGCAGCACTTCTTGCTGGACACATCTCCAAAGGCAAGGGAAACAAGGGCAAAAATGAACTATTGGGACTTCATCAAGATAAAAAGCTTTTGCACAAGAAAGGAAACAGTCAACAAAACCAAAAGACAACCTACAGAATGGGAAAAGATAGTTGCAAATGTCTTATCAGATAAAGGGCTAGTATCCAAAATCTATAAAGAATTTATCAAACTCAACACCCAAAGAACAAATAGTACAACCAAGAAATGGGCAGAAGACACGAACAGACATTTCTCCAAAGAAGATATAAAAATGGCCAACAGACACATGAAAAAATGTTCAACATCACTTGGCATCAGAGAAATGCGAATCAAAACCACAATGAGATACCACCTCATACCAGTCAGAAAGGCTAAAATTAACAAGTCGGGAAACAACAGATGTTGGCAAGGATGCGGACAAAGGCGAACCCTCCTCTACTGTTGGTGGGAATGCAAGCTGGTGCAGTCACTCTGGAAAACAGTATGGAGGTTCCTTGAAAAGTTGAAAATAGAGCTATCCTATGACCCAGCAATTGCACTACAAAGTATTTACCCCAGAGATACAAATGTAGTGATGGGCCCAGATGTCCATCAACAGATGAATGGATAAAGAAGATGTGATGTGCATACACACACACACACACACACACACACACACACAATCGAATATTACTCAGCCATCAAAAAAATGAAATCTTGCCAATTTCCATCCAATGTGGATGGACTAGAGGATATAACGCTAAGTGAAATAAGTCAATCAGAGAAAGACAATTATCATATGATTTCACTCATATGTGGAATTTAAGAAATGAAACAGGAGCATAAGGGAAAAATAAAACAAGATGAAATCAGAGAGGCAGACAAACCATAAGAGACTCTTAATCATAGGAAATAAACTGAGGGTTGCTGGAGGGGAGGGGGGCTGGGGGATGGGGTAGCTGGGTGACGAACATTAAGGAGGGCATATGATGTAATGAGTACTGGGTGTTATATACGACTGATGAGGTGCTGAACTCTACCTCTGAAACTTATAATACACTGTATGTTAATTAATTGAATTTAAATTTTAAAAATAATAAAAAAGAAAGTAAAATGTTTAAGTAGACAAGCTGCATGAGTTCTGATTGAGAGGTAGTCATTACATGCTATGCAACCCCAAGAAAATCACCATCTTTCTAGTCTCAGGGGGAGTTGGGCCTTCTGGAACCTCTCCAACTATGAGAGTTTACATTCTTTTGAACATGTGATCCACTTGACTTGGGCCACCAGTTTTAAACTCACAAATAATAAGCCTGTCAGTATATTAATGAATACATATTTTGAATATCTTTTAGATAAACTCACAATGTATAAACTACATAACTAAACGCCATGGAAAGTACTCTATATTGTAGTTGTGGAAATAAAGAGATGTTATTAGGTAAGAGAATTGTTAGCTTTTATTTGTTAGTAATAAAATTTAAGTTCCTGACACAGACCGGAATGAGACTTTAAACTACTGATGTCAATGAGAATGTCAAGTTATATTAAAAAAAAAAAAAGGAGAAAAAAAACTGCTCTATGCGTACCAAAGAACACACATTGACACATACACACAGACATCTGACAATTAGCTTGTGTATAAGGAAGGACAGAATGCTCATTAACTGGCAGACAGAAGTCCTGAGTAATCTTACCGTCAAGAAGTTAATTATACAATGACTTAGCAATCATTTCCTCTTGGGTCCACTTTTTCATAAACAGAATGAGATCGGTAGCCAAAATTATCTTTCAACTCCCTCCCAACTTACATATTTGATTATTTGTGCCATGTTTTCTGAAATCAAAAACAAAAACAAAAAACAAAACAACAAAAGATAATGTGAATTCTTGGTTGTGTTGCTAATGTGTACCTTCTAGTAGATGGGAAGCGTGGAGACATTCCTTAGCAGAGGAGAAACTCCGAGCTTTTCCACTACTCTCAAAGCATGCTTTCTTTGCTAGTCTGATTCTTCCTAGCACTAATATAGGATGAAGCACATGTCATTACCATATATTATTTGGCCTTGGAGAAATAAGTTTTCAGGTTTTCCCCCAGATCTGCAAAAAGTCATGCTCATACTCTTGATAAATGATCAATGTGGTTAAGGAAGACTGACTCTCCGAACTACAGAATTCAGTTACAAATAATCCTAACATTTCTCACTCACTCTTCTAAACATACTCCATTATTTATAGCCATCTATCCTGCCATGCCAGTGAAACAGAAAAATGTCTGACACTATAATAAATAACTGTGTTGATAAGGTACAAATAGACGTTCACCAATATGAGAATGCTGAGCATGTTACATCATCAATTTGAATGAGATATTATATGCGATTGTCTCTATGCAAATAACTTTTAAAGAATTGAGTAGTTTTTCAAGAGTTTCTGAATTGGCCAAATGGTCTGAACAACTGCAGAACACTATTTCATCTACCCGTGTTTTTTGTAGCCCTGTTTTGTCTATGGGTTCTGGTGCAGTCTATTTTCAACCTGGAGTCTAAACTGTGATCGCTCCAACAATCTGCTACACTTTGTCATTATTTGAGTTTTGTTCTAATATATTTCTAAAATCTACTTTCAGCCAAAGTTTAAATCCTCCCTGAAATAAAGAATGGCTATTTCATCCAGTAGCTGCCTAAATCTGAACAGTATTAACTATATTCCTGTCTAAGAATCAGCTTGTATAAAACTACTCACTGTCCTATCGAGATTCTGAAATATATGAAAACATAGAAAAGGGAGTAAATCTCCCAGGACCTTCTCTTTTATGATTACCTCAATTAATAGTGCTTAATAGTATCATGAAAGAAAATTGAAGAAGTATTAAAAATCAAATAAAATGTAAATAATTTATATTCTCATTATCTCACAGTGTATTTCCTTTTAGACTGTTTCTATGCAGAGGTTTACTTTTTTATTTCCATAATTATTATTATATAATGTATATTATTTTATAACCAGCATTTTCATTTAACATATGGGTTAATACCACTCTTTGGAACCATAAGAATGAATTTAATCCAGTTTAACTGGACTACTAACATCTGACATTTTGATACTTTGATTACAATGATGCTTATTTTAAAATATGTTTTAGAATATTATCAGCATTAGTGTTTTTTACAGTTAATAGCAACCATATTAGTAACTTACTGATTTAATCAGATAAATAACTTATATAAATATTCCATTTAAACCTCTCCTTACATCTAGGGTGAAAATAGAATTCCTATTCTCTATTGCTGATGAGAAAAATGAGATTAAAAGGTGCTAAAAATTTTTCTCAAGATCATAGATTAAAGGATGAAGTAGGAGCCTAACACATATTGGTATGTGTTCTTAGTCACTATTTCACTGAAGGTTAAACAAAGTTGAAATAGGCAGATGCAGAGAGGTTGAGACATGGGTCTATTCCAACAGAAAACAAACCGACCTAGAAAGAAATACAAGATACTGACCAGAAACCCACTTTTCCTTTTGCTTTTAATAGATGGGTTCTGTGTTTCTTGCTCTCTTCTGTCTTGGCTCTTTAAATGAGATAGATCACATTAAACTCTCCTTAATTGCAGGCGTTTGTGCTCCAGTGTTTTCTGATTTCTAAAATGTGAGGAGCTAAGTCTCAAACAGAACTTATTCTAGAACCCAGTTTACATCCCTGCCTCTGTCCATGTATCAACACATTGCACACAGTAAAGCTAAGGAGTAGTGCTTATGTCCCAGATTAGGAAGCTGCTAGCTTCTCTTCTGGAAAAACGGAGAAGCTGGGTAGGGGATGCAAAGTCAGCATCTAAATGTGCATAATGATACCATTGTGCATATGAGGCTAAATGGAAAAATAACAATTTCAGATCAGTGAAAAAGTAGTCATTACATTAGAAGACGTTTCAAATCTACAGGGCTCAGAAGTCATTCTGAAAACATTTCCTTCATAAAAACAGAAGCAAATTTTTCAAAAATACTATATAAAATACACTCTATTAAAAATATTTTGAATAAAAAAACAACGAAGTAAAATCCATACTAGTAAAATAAAACCTTAATTTAAAAACTGAAAGATCTTAAAATAGAAACCTTTATCGGCAATATCGACAATTAATTTGAGAATATTTTGAGAATATAGGAACATATTTTTTTATAGGGGATGAGAGAGAAAATATGATGGAAAATAAGTTTCAAGTGTTTAAAAGATGAATTAAATCTGTCTAAGAATGAAGAAGATATGGTCCTGAAACAATAATTGAAGAAATTTTCCTAGATATAAAATTAGATTAGAGATCTCATGTTATAAGATTCGTACAGTTCCAAACAAAGATAATGATCAGAAATAAATGCCAAGATGCTGTGAGTTAAGTGTTATTTAAACTACTCAGAACATTTCTTCAAAAGTTGTAAGGAGGCCAAATTGTCTGCAAAAGCACTAAATTCAATTTAATCTATAAATTTCCATTTTGTTTCAATACAATCAATTGCTAGGACAATATACAGAAAATCACTGGGAGAAAAATATATGGACTCTGGATTTTATTTATTTTTTATTTATTTTTATTTTTATTATTTTTTAAAGATTTTATTTATTTATTTGAGAGAGAGAGAATGAGAGATAGAGAGCACATGAGAGGGAAGAGGGTCAGAGGGAGAAGCAGACTCCCCGCCGAGCAGGGAGCCTGATGTAGGACTCGATCCCGGGACTCCAGGATCATGACCTGAGCCGAAGGCAGTCGCTTAACCAACTGAGCCACCCAGGCGCCCTGGACTCTGGATTTTATATTCCTACTAACCTGTAATTTATATGAAAAGACAGTAGAAAGATAATTTTCCAAAATGAGAAGATAGAAAATATAACATGCAATTACCTTTGCTGAAAAATTACTTAAAAATATTCACAACATTACCAAGAAATAATCATAACAATAGTTACTGAGGGATTTGGAAATAGCTAGAGGCATTTTTCTTCAAGTAGTAATGTATTTACACTTTTCTTTTGGTCTATTTCAGGACTCTTCCTACAGATCATACCCTTTCAGTATTAAGAGGATTTAGTCATGGGTCCTTTCCCATATTCCTTTTTCATCTCTCCTCTCCTCTTTCCATCTTCTCTCTGCGCAAAACATCTCAGGCTTAAGATTTAACTCTGGGAATTCCTTACCTCACAGAATCTCTGCCTGTGATTCTACATCGGGACCGAGAGTATCTGCAAAGTTACAGTTATTTAAGCCAGAGTTTGAAATCAACTTGACATTTCCCTCTTCTGTATCTCTAATACCTCAGGAAGTACCAATGGTTCTACATCCAAACTATAACTCCAGCCTACCATCCTTCGACTTGTCTGATGCCACACTTCAATCCAAGCTTCCATCATCCTTGCTTCAAAGATTACACCACATTCCTAATTGAATAGTTTATAAACCTTTCTGTCCCTTCCCCTGTCCTAATACTCACCCACCCACACTGACTCATCTTCCACATAGTGGCCAGTGTAGTTTTTCCAAGTCAGGTTATGACATCTACTTAGAACTCTCTTTACCCTCTTTGCCTACTGCCATGGTTTAGGTCTTAGATTAAATTCCCTTCCTCAGAGTCATTCCCTGACTCTCAAATCAAAGCTACCTATTCTTCCTAATTTCTGTCATGTTACCATGTCGTTTCTTTCAGAGTGCTCATAACAACTTTTGTCATCTCCTCCTTTCACAGCCTTTATCACAATGTGTACCTGTTGGTTTCCTGACTTGCTTCTCTGTTATATTGTGAAGTCCTTGACGAAGGGGCCCCTATGTGTTTGAAGCAATCAGTATAGATTTTTGCTAGGAGAAGCTGTGCACTACTATAGGATTAACTAATGATTGGTGATTATTTTATTCTATATTGCCACTAAGGAATGTTTCAAATGACATGAAATAGGTATATAAAACACACTGTGATAATTTAGGGGAAAGATGACACACATTTAATATTTTGAAAAGTTAACCTCTTGTGGTAGATTTATTATAAACTCCCGCTGGGGTTGACTTCAAGAAGCTAAGATCCTGAGGATTGCATTCCCCAGCACGTGGGACTCCTTTGCAAGGGCACTTAGGTGGTCATGTTTATGGAGAAAGAAGCAACATATACTCTCTCAACAATCACATTCAGAAAGGCATTAGAGAGGAGAGTGGACTGGGGTGAGGGGTGCTGAGACCAATGGACTTATCTTCTCCATCAGAAAATCTTGGATGTGGAGTACCTGGGCAGTTCAGTCAGTTAAGCTTCTGACTCCTGATTTCAGCTCAGCTCAGGTCTTGATTTCAGGATCATGAGTTCAAGCCTGGCATTGGGCTCCATGCTGGGCATGGAGCCTACTTAATATATATATATATATATAGGATGCTAAGAGTTTAGAGCTTGTGTATGCACCTTCTTTTAAAATGGCGAGATGTACTAAATTAATTTTTACTCATTTTTACTTGAAAGAAGTAGATGGACACTGGAAGTGAAGGAGCTTGTGCATTGCCACCTGAAATGATTTTCAGCAGCAAGAAAAGCTTAATTAAGGCCATTGAGCACATGACAGAGGGCCATCACCACTATTTAAGGAAGAACGAGGGGATTATCACCCTTTACAAGAGAGAAATCTTGATTAGAAGAGAGTAATCTTGCTCCTATCCACCAATTTTTATAGACAACAAGTTATGAGGGAAATAAAACCATTTTAACCACATTTTGTGTGATAGAAGTTGGAAAGCCAGAATCTTCCATCTTCTGCTTTGCCTTTTGGGTACTTTTGGAGAAATAATTTACCTAGCAGCCTAATTGTGACATTCCATTATTGGCTAGGTAAGTAGAAATCTCTCCAAGATTAATAAATACTTGCTTCAATGGCACCAGCATCATCATTATATCCCTATACCAAGTGCCCAAACATATTGCAAATGACAGAATTTTTAACTTTTATTCACGTTCAATACAGTTTCTGGCATTTTAGCCTTTGAAAACATTAAACTGTATGTTCTTTTCAGGTTAAACACCCATCACAAAACAGCGGCAGCATTTTTAAAAGAGTGAATGGTAGGACACATGAGCACAGCTTTGTCATTACCCTGGTTTTCAGTAATACCAGCAGTTCCCCTGACTCTTGGCTTTGTTATTAGTATTTATTGGAAGAAAAGGTTTTCTTGCGTTTCTCAAAAGCAAAAAGGAAAGGTCTATTTGTGAATATTTTGTATACTCAAGGCAAACATTGTGACCCCACCCCTTAGCAGCCCCCGAATCTGAGCATCACTTCTCAAGTTATCAACCCTTTAGCCAGGACACTGAATGGAAGTGTGAGATACCATTATTACAGGCGGCTAAACATTTAGGCTTTAAAGAAAGTTATAATTTATAACAAAAGAGGCATAAATTGGAATTGATTTCATTAGAGGAACTTAACACCCTCAAAATAACGATACTACTTTTTCTTTAGGGACACTATTGCATTACAGTTTTGCTTCACTAAATTAAAAATGCTATCAAGTTGGTAGTAAATTCTGAAGTTTGCTACTGAGCAAACTCTAAAGGCCATTTAGAGGCCAGGAGCTCATATATATCAACGGGGACAAATTAGACATACAGTTTAAAATTCAGCTTTCATTACAGGAAACTTTGAAAGTACATCAACATTTTATCTTTTTTTGTTGTTGTTGTTAATACTCGATTTTAATGACTCAGCAGATGATTTCACTGATGTTTAGATGCTGAAGGAGGTACACCTAATGATGCCGAGTATTTGAGAGTTCGAGAATATTTGGACTGTGGACTGCTCTACAATGATTAGAATGATTCCAAATGAATTATTCTATGCCTGTGTTCTAAATGAGTGCTTAAAATGGCCTGGTAAATAATCCCAATGGAATGCTTTTAAGAACTTCAAATGACCAGCCACTTTTTATTTCCTGCGAAGTTCAGTGTTAATGTTCCAGAAGCGGAAAGCTTGTAAATGGGAATGGGGATGAGGGCAAATATTAAACTGAAATGAATGACCGAATCATCTTCGGAAGAAAGGTTCTGTCTTGCTTGTATTTTTTAAACTGGCATCAATCAATCAAAATGTCACAAGCATTAGGGGTTAGCAGGGCATGGATTGAACAATGCAGAAAGATTATAAGGAACTAAAAAATATCAGGTTGTGAGAAGAGTTCCTGTCCCAGAAATAACCCCCTGCAAGCCAAATAGCACAAGGAAATGTGGATGCCTGAGCATAGTCAAGCACAAGATAAAAACAAAAGTGTAGGAACCGTTCCAATGAAAGAGGATAATACAGAATTATAAGTCTGGACCATGGTTTATTAGTAAAAATGGGCCTGGAGCTAAATCTAAAGCACCTTTCCCATTTTGTAGATGTGGAATAATGAAAAATAAATTTGCTACTCCCTTACCTGAAAAATCTCTGGTTTTTCAATTTTTCTGCAGTTCTTTTGACTTTAAATGCATTTTCACTTGTAGGTTGAATGTACTTTTTTATTAAAAAAATCCATTCTATGGGATTATTTAATTCTCTCATAATTTTATTCGTGTCCCAATTTCAACAAGCTGTGAAATTACATGTCTGTCAATAAATTAAATTGCAGTAGCTGCAGAACTCCCTGCTGCTTTGAACAGGAAGTTAAGTTTTATTCTCTTTTTCCTAGAATTTTTGAGACTCTTGTGTAGATCCTCATTGGTGCATTTAGACATCTGATTAAATGCCTTTTTAAAAAGATTTATTTATTTTTTAGAGAGAGAGCTTGCAGGGGGAGGGGCAGAGGGAGAGAGAGAATCTCAAGCAGACTCCACATTGAGCACGGAGCCCAAGGCGGGGCTTGATCTCAGGACCCTGAGATCATGACCTGAGCGGAAACCAAGAGTCAGCGGCTTTACCAACTGCCCCACCCAGGCGCCCCTAAATGCATCTTATCTCTTTTTCCAAATACAGTCCGAGATCTTTCCTTTAAATCACTACCATGATCACAGAGAACATATTGCTACTTTTAAGAAGCATGTAAGTACAACATAGAAAGTAAATAGGTGGTTATTTTATTTCTCAAAAGTCCAGATTTAACTTAATCTGGGGCTCTTTATTCGGCTACCGTGCTTCCACATGTTGCAGAGACCCCCTATCTGCATCAAAAAAACAACCTCCCCAAACCACCCCCCAAACCCCCACAATGTTTAGTGCCTGCCTATTTCTCAGACTACATTTTGAGAATGAAGCCTGGAGGCAAGTTTCACCCTACCTTTAATTTAGGTCCTATCTCACCAGTCCTCATTACTTGTTCATCATCCTTTCCAGAATGATAGTAATTAAGACCCAAGAAAAGCAAATCCATGCAGGGAAAATCCCACTACCACTTTAAGGAATGTATTCATGCCCAGTAGCCCTAGTAGCATGTGGACTTCAGAACAAACTAAGTGCAAACTAAGGCCACTCTAATTCCACCTTGTCAGATAACTCCAGTATCTGATTCATTTAAGTGTTGGCATCAGTTAATTGCTTTTTCTCATTCAAGTTATGATTTTCCTGTTTTTTGGTGTAAAGAGTTATTTTCTCATATATGGATTTTGTGTTCTATTGTTAAGGAATTCTGGGTCTTACTTAAATCTTTAACTGTATCTTTAACACACAGCTCTGGCCTACGTTTGTGGACTATGGTTCCAACAGCAATTTAATTTTCAGAGTCATTGAAGTGCTATGTTTTTGTGTTTGATTTATCTGGTGGTACTAGGGCTCTCACTCGTCCCTGATCTTCCTGCCTGAGGGAGCAGATGGAATTTCTCCAGACTGGGCCACCTGGTACCCCAAGAAACAGGATAAGAATCTCCAGCCTACAGGAAAGAGAAGCTACCGAGGCCTGGCTGGTGCTTGTTACAGCATCCCGCTTGTTGTCACCTGTCTGTTGATGTTGGAGAGGGGAACTTGGGGCCCAGAGGGAAAAGGAGATTTCCTAGCCTGCCACATGTTATGGTGTGACACACCCTGCCTTTGGGGAAAGGAGAGCACCCCCTGGGCTGTCTGCTGTTGTGTGATCCCACTGCTGATGATGCCTGTCTGCCTGGTGTCTTCATGTAGGGGAGGGGAGTCTCAGACCCAGGTAGAGGGGAAGGAGGAAAGGAGAGAGTTACCCTCACTGCTTAGTGTTAATGGGCTTGCTATAGTAGTCGGAATATCTGTGAACAGGTGGGCTCTAAATTCTAGTCTAATGATTTTAGGGAGAGTCATGAGCAGAAATCATTTTCAATATGACTCATTTTCAATAGGAGTCGTAAACCATGTTCTCCAGTACAGGTCAAATACTGAAGACAATACTGCCTTTGGTACTCTTTTCGTCTCTACTACCATTTCTCCATTGGGTAGAAATTGGTAGAAAGTTATTATGTTATCCTAAGCTCCCAACAAAATTTGCTATAATATTAAACATAGGGATGGATATTTGGGATTGAAGCAGCAGGTGGAAAGGTTAAGGCTGTTTGTTATATTGGTTGAATATATATATATACATATATATGGCAGCATATTAAATGGGGTTTATACTGAAAAAAAAAAAGGTTTTCATTTCCCTTTAGGTCTTCCATTAACATTACTGAACAGAGATGGGTGAGGATTTTTTTTTTTTTTTTGGAGAGAGAGTGAAGATGGAGGGAGGGGCAGAGGGCAGAGGGAGAGAGAGAATCTCAAGCAGGCTCCACACCCAGCATGGAGCTTGATGCAGGGCTCAGTTCCATGACCCAGAGATCATGACCTGAGCCAAAATAAAGAGTTAGACGCTTAACTGACTGAGCCACTCAGGCACCCAAGGGTAAGGATTTTTTTTAAAGGTAGATTTATGTGCTACAAGAGTTGGATTAATAGTGCAGGTATTTTTCATCTTTTAATATTTGGTGCCATATAACAATAAATGTTATTTTGTCATTAAAATCAAACATGAAAATCAATTCTCCTTCATTTTTTTAATATATTTTTTTAAGATTTTATTTATTTATCAGAGAGAGAGAGACAGAGGCAGGCAAAGGGAGAAGCAGGCTCCTTGCTGAGCAAGGAGCCCCATGTGGGACTCAGTCCCAGGACCCTAGGATCATGACCTGAGCCAAAGGCAGACACTTAACTGACTGAGCCACCCAGGTGTCCCTCCTTCATTTTTTAAACATTGTTAGGGACAAATTATCCCAGTAATTGTGTCTAGGCTTTGATCTCTGCACATCTTACCTAAATTCTAACTGCTATCACCATAGTATATTCATGGTCCTACATATCGATTGCTTGGATTATGGTGAATTTTATAAATCACTGAGTAAGATGTACAACAAGCACTTTTAATAAGAATTTCAGCATGCAAACTGACCAAGGTAAAGGAAAATTTGAATGACATTTTCACAATCGGATGAGCAATATTTTAGCAAAGCAAAGCCTATACTCAGTAGAGAAAGCCTGCACTTCTGTACTTGAAATGGCTTGGTAATGGGATTCAGGTTGGCATGGGAACAGTACAGAATGTTAGGCAACAAACAGAAGAAACTGAAACATGTTTCAAATGAACATAAGAAATATATGGCTCGGGAGATGGTGTTAGCATTGGAAAGAACAAAGAATGAATCTGGTGAGTATATTTAAAAAGATAGGGACATACTCAAGAAGAGTCTATTAGAGTCCAACTAAACATACATGAAAAAAATCACAGGAGTAATGCCAAAAGATATGTTAAATATATAATTATATATTTTTAAAGTTTGATGAAAAACAAGATATCTTATGCACTATAAACAATTATAGGATCCAGAAAAATGAATGAGGTTCAGACAGGTCTCAAAAATTAAGAGACTAATTTTGTTGTGGTTGTTTAACTTGTTTTGTTTTTTATTTTTATTATTTTTTTTATTTTTTAAGGTTTTGTTTATTTATTTTAGAAAGAGAGAGAGAGAACATGAGTGGGAGGGGCAGAACAAAAGGAAGAGAGAATCTCAAGCAGACTCCACACTAAGCATAGAGCCCGGTGCAGGGCTTGATTTCAGAACCTCGAGATCATGACCTGAGCCGAAACCAAGAGTCAGAAGCTTAACTGACTGTGCCACCCCGGTGCCCCTTGTTTTGTTTTTTTAAATAAATGCGGTGACTTCTATAGAGAAAGTCTGACCCAGAAAGTTCTTGAGAGTTTACAGATAGAGAGGTAATCATAAAAAGATAGTAAGAAAGTTTCCCTGAATGAATTGAGTAGCTACAAAAGATTTAATTAGATATAAAGAAAAGGAAGATTTTTAAGTGAATTTTGAAGTGACAATTATTGTAGATGAGAAACAATTATTAAATATATTATGAAAGAGCAGGTGTCAGAAATATATGGAATTAGGGATCTAAGAAAAAAAATCAATGAACCCACCAGCAACTGAAGGGTGGCTAAGTAGGATCACAATAGTTAGGTGGTGAACTGATACCATAACTTCTGGGTAGAATTACTCTCTTCAGAAGACTGATTTTGGAATGAAATTTTTGACTAAATAGATGTTTCGAATGGACCCAGACTGACCCATTTATTGTCTCATCAGGCTGAGTGTGAGGAAGAGTTCAAGAAAATAAAATGAGGATGGCTGATTTCAATGTTCATGGTTTTAGTTACAAATGCAAATGACAGAATTGCCAAAAGAGAAAAGTAACATTTGAATAATGGCAGAGAATAAACAGAATAACAAATGGAATTGTAAGAATTCTATGATCAAGATAGATCACATTCAACCCACCCCACTTCTACTCAACAATTTAGGATGAATATATTAAAAACAAACAAACAAACAAAAATAGTAACCTGGAAGATGAAGATCCACCATTATCTGAGAATGCAGCCCAAAAATAAATGGTAATTTTCAAATAAAAAAGTAAATGAAGTGGTGTGCCTTGGTGGCTCAGTCAGTTGGGCTTCCAACTCTTGATTTTGGCTCAGGTTGTGATCTCAGGGTCCTGAGATGGAGCCCCATGCTGGGCTCTGCGCTCAGCGGGGAGTCTGCTTGAGATCCTCTCCCTCTCCCTCTATGCCCCCCCTGAAACCCCACTCTCTCTCTCTCAAAATAAATAAACAAATCTTAAAAAAAAATAAATTAAATGACCTAGAGAACATATCAAGACTCTTAAAATTCCTCTCTTAGGATTTTCGCTAGTTTTTATTAGAACAGACATAACAGAGGTAATATTTAACAAAATAGCAGCCAACATAAGTCCTTAGATTACAGACCCAGCCTACATTTAAGACTTTTTTTAAGGCAAAGCCAGTCAAAACAATAGTAATAGCAAAAATAAGACAAAAGTAGAGAATATACTGTTTATTAGAGGCAGAATCAGGAACAGAAAATAGCCCTTGCCTCTTGCATCAATTCTCCATTCCATTTTACGGCATTCTTCATTCAATTCAACACAAATATATTAAGCACTTTTAAAGTGCTCAATACCATGTTAATTACTATAAAAAGTGATATGAAAGAAGATTGGATTTAAATCAGCTAGAAAGAGAAAGAAGTAAAATATAGTTTAAGTGAAAAAATGTGAGTATAAACAATATTTTTTATGGGTAATCAAAGAGGATTTTAGAGATGGTTTGCATGGTTTGCATTTAATGGTTTGAAGGAATAACCTCTGCAACTTGCACCTCTCTTAACTCATTTATTCCATCTAGCAGTCAATAAGTAAATTTCAAAATCATGTGTCAACAAAAATAAGAAGCAAAGGCTCATTTCACTGTGAACCATGTCTGGTTGGAAAGGTAGGACATGGAAGGCTATATAAAAATATTTTCTAATATATATCTTGAATATTAGTCAAAAAATTTTGCCTTAATAAAAATCTATATAATTCATTCTTAGACACAAAGTTACATTCAACATTAAAATATTTAATTCTAAAATAAAACAATTCAGGGGTGCCTGAGGATCGTGAGTTTGATCTCCACACTGGGTACAGAAATTACTTAAAAAAATTAAAATAAAACAATTCAATGACTTTAAGCTTTTCTCCAATGCAAACACAATGAACTCATATATATTGAAAGTAACTATTATATGTATATGACTCTAGGAGGTAAAGAATTAGCGAGTGTCATTTCTTACCCTGAAAAAAAAAAAATATATATATATATAAGAGACTTTCAAACACTCAGGTTAAGTAACCAATTTAAAGTTGAGTTCAAAGTTTTCTTGGGCTCATAAATAAATCCCTTAGAGGTATTTATGCAAAAATAGGGAACTTAGTCTTCTGAAGTTTCCATGGGAGCATACTTTTTCTTATTTGATTTTGCTAGACACTGATATAAGGAATATGTGAATTATCTATCCTAGAAGGAGGCATTTTAGTTACCAATATCAATAACTTTACAATTACAAACATTCAATATAGGTCGGAGCTTAATGTTTAGGGGAGGTAGTAATCTTGCCTTTATCAATCCGATTGTATAATATCTACCAGTTTAATAGTGGTATGGACCAATCTTTATGTATCAAACCCCAAATTTCAAAGGGCTTGAGGAAGGAAGTAAAACTGACTTAGGACTCAACTCATAGCTGAAAGAATGGAAGAATTTATATTTGCAGCTGTGCTGTGTTGTTATCAATATCTGCTGGGAAAACACTCTGACATTTTCCCTGAAATGATTAGCCCATCATCTTCCTACAAGTGGGCTGGAGGCCCCCAAATAGCACATTTACTCTGCATTAAAAAGGTTGTTATGTAACACAGAGCCTCTAACCATAGTCTAATTTTCCACTTCAAAGGTATGGAGTAAAATTGTCACTGCTAATTGTGTCTTAAGTTTGTGTTTAAAAGGTAGGATGAGATATTTTAAAAAAGAGAAAAATATTTAGTTTTCAATACAAATAACATAATTTTCAATCATATATTAAATTATGATAAATGATAAATGATGCATTTTCTTACCTTTATTTGTAAATTAATAGTCTATAAAAATATATAGCCATTATTTAGGAAGAGTTAGATGTTGTTAATTAAAAAAAAGAACAGAAAAAGCGCCTTGCAGTAATTTTTAAAGTTACATTTATCTCGCTATATCCTTGCTTTTCTTTTCTTTTTCTGTCAAAATTTCTTCCTGTTCTCTTTTTGTGTTTTTGTGTGATAAAAACACTTACCATAAGATTGACGGATTGATCTATCTAGTTATCTATTTAACCTCATTTTTTAATCAAAACTCTTACTGTTTGAGAATATGTCCTTCTCTTTAAATTCATGTAAATACAACCACTCAACCACTACACTTTCTCGTTTATTTCAGAACCTTTTTGATTTTTTTCCCCCGAATGGCTTATTATCAGCCAATATTACATTATATTGCTTTGCAATTCAAATTAATCATTTAATTTTAGATAGCATGTAGGTCATGATGACATGATGAGTTGTACAGGCTACTTTTGAAATTTGTATTTAAACCTGTATTACCTAAAAGAGATAAAAATCATTTTTTTAAAGATTTTATTTATTTATTTGACAGAGAGAGAGAGGGAGAGAGCACAAGCAGGGGGAGCAGCAGAGGGAGAGGGAGAAGCAGGGCAGGGAACCCACTGCAGGGAACACTGAGCAGGGAACACGGAGCAAGGGAGCCCGACACGGGACTCGATCCCAGGACCCCAGGATCAGGACCTGAGCCAAAGGCAGACGCCTAACCGACTGAGTCATCCAGACACCCTAAAAATCCTTTTTAAATAATCAATATAAACTGTGCTACCTGTGTAATTAACATTCCCTTTTTCATGTAAATTATTTTATCAGTTAGGATATTTGCCTGCAAGTAATAAAGTATCTTATTAAAAGTGGATTACAATAAAATGTACAATTAGTTCACTTAAGAATATGTCTGAGGTAGGTATTTCTGGGTTATTTTCAACTTCCCATCCTCAGCATATCAGTAATATCTCCCCTTGTTCACATAATGCTGCAGAAATACCCAGCATCAAACCCACCTGAGACACTGTCCAAAGCACAGGGAACAGACAGTTCTTTTTTTTTTTTTTTTAATTTCTCTGGTTTATCATGAACCATCTTTTCTAAAAGACTTCCACCACACAGCCCTCTCAAGATAAATGGCCATGATTGAGTCTGAGAGCCAAACTACAGATACAAGGGAGCCTAACAAAGTGAGTTTGTGGTATATTTGACCTTTATTGTGGGATATTGGTTCTGTTAGCTATAAGGGAGTAAAAAGTTGTTATTGGATAGACAATCAACACTGTCTGCCATAATCTTCATAAAACAATGAGTAAACTGAGGCTGAGAAAGATTAAGACCAATCATAGAATAAGTTTTTAAAATCAGGTTTATCTATATCCAGTTTTGTCTTCCCACATCACCATTTTACGCTCCACTGTGTTAATCATAACATCAAAGCTAGGCAAGAACAAATGTGTGTGCTTAGCTTGTACAAAGCAAAATTAAAGAAATACTTTCTATCTACCTTTAAAGCTTTCATACAACAAAGAAAACAGACTTTTTTAATTGTTACTATAATCATTAGAAGATGTACCAATGAATAAAAGTTACAGATTTACGGAATTGGATTTTAAGTCATCCTATGGTTATACAGAATTTTCTTTCAGTGAAACAAATTGCTTTAGTTGCTACCAAGTTCTACATAACTGTATTTTTCAAACAACCCCAAATAAAAATCCAGTGCTAATTCAATAATCTCCCTCTATAGTGTCTTTACCTCTTCTACTTCAATGACCATAGTTTCTATATCCATAGCTACAACATGAATTTTATCATAATTTTCCATGCTTAAAAGAAAAATCTATGATGTCCTTCCCCCTTATTTTTACAGTTCACTTGGTTCCTTATCCTTTTAGTCTTCCTATACTTTGACCCACGATTTTCTTCAAAACTATCACTGTTCCTTTTAGTGCATTTCCTTTCCTATGCAATCTGTATAGTATCAGCCAACAATCCAATGATTCTGTTGCTAGCCCTCCCCAAAGTATTTCTCCTTGTTTTTCTGCTTTATATTCCCAACAGAACCTGAATCCCTCCATCACAGAAGCCATTTATCCTACATAATATAAGAATTGGTTCCTGAACACCACTGGAAAAAAAGCATTTGACTATACAGAATGATTCAATTTCAATCATTAAAAAATGTCTGGCAATAATTTTACATCTCCAATAATTGTTTCATTCCCTAAAATATTATGAAAGAGAAGAGAGAGGGAGAGAGAAAGAGAGACAGAGGGAAAGAGAAAATAATGTAGTAGTTGAAAAACACTGACTCTAGATCTAGACTTCCTGGTTTTAAATCTTTGCTCTGGAGGCACCTGGGTGGCTCAGTTGGTTAAGCATCTGCCTTCGGCTCAGGTTATGGTCTCAGGGTCCTGGGATCGAGCCCTGTGTCAGGCTCCCTGCTTAGTGGGGAGTCTGCTTCTCCTTCTGTCTCTCTCTCTCTCTCTCCATCTTGTGCTCTCTTTCACACACACACACACACACACACACACACACACACACACACACACACTCTCCCTCTCTCAAATAAATAAATAAAATCTTTAAAAAAATCTTTGCCGAGCAAATGATTTATCTCTGTATGCCTTGGTTCCTCACCTGTAAAATGAGACATTAATAGTACCTACTTCAGGGGAATGAAAGTTCACTAATATAAAAATGTTTAGAAAAATTTTGGCACACAGTAAGTTCTCTTTGTTAGCTTTTTAAATTTTTAACCATTTAAATTGTAAATTAAAAATCTGTAAATTGAATATTTTGTTGTTGTATCTAGTACTGCTACCTTCTTTTGGTAATAGTACTTCTTTTCATGCAATGATAAAAGGCAATGCCAATCACAGCACCTGCTTTTCTAGTCCACAGGCTATACCATTGTTCTTCCATAGAATATCTGTTACAACCAATACAGCTTCAACTTCTAACACAAAAGTCCAAACAACAGTGTCCTACACAAAACTAGACTATATTTCTTGTCCATAATACTCCAAGATACCCAGTTCAGCATTGCTATGACACCTCCATTATATTACTGTCTCACTCTTTCTAATCTGAAAGTTCTTAGACTTCAATCTCATATTCTAAAAGATCTGCTTCAGTCTCTGTTATCTTGATCATTTTTGGTGAATTGATGTTTCTAAATATGCAGAGATAATATAATCTTCTTGAAAATTCTCCAACTCCTTGCAGTCTCCCTATGTTAGCAATCCAATCTGTACTTAGTCTTATCACCTTCTCTCCAGCCTCAGTGGTGAGGAGGGTTGTCTTGTGAAAAAAAGTTGTTTCTCCACTTGTACTCTAAATATCCATATTCCCCCCCCCCCTTTATGGACCTTCATCCATCAATTATATTCTCCCCTTGTACTTTCAAAGGGTAAATTTCTTGGTTCTTCCCAATTAGGAAATAAAGGGGCTTCTATTTCTCCTCTTTGTTCTAGCAATCATTACTTCAACATCGCATGTTTCCGTCTTAGCCATTCTTCTTTTTGAATTAGGAGAATATATTCTCCCTCATGGTTACTTAATGATTCACAGCAATCTGGCTGCTACCTCCATTATACATTGAAAATGTTTTTCTCAAGAAAATTCATCAAAGACTCTAAAAGTGCAAAACTCAATCATACTTGGATTTCTTATTGTTTTTATTGCTTTTCACTTCTAGTCTATTGACCTCATTCTTGAAACTCTTAACTTAACTTCTGCATTGTTTTCTCTCTTGAGCTCTATCCCTTCATCTGCTTATATATTAAAAGGGGATGTTTACTAAATTCAGACTTCTGCTTTTTTCTCAAGCCTTATGCCTTTTCATATTCTCTCATTAAATACCAAGAGCACTAGAATGGAATCTTCTTTCAGAATCTGTATAGAATCCCTGGTAAGAAGTTATCTAATAAATATTTTTCCCAGGGAAACAAAAATTAATGAATAAATCAATCAGTCAATCAACTTTAAGGAAGATATTGTTTTTATTAAGTGGGAAGTATTATTAGATTAGAGTTATTCAGATTTTTTACAGAAATCTGACAAATGTGTTAAATGAGAAATGGGAAAACAGTAAAAAGTAATAATACTAAAAAGACAAAACTCTGGGAAATGAAGTAAACTGGAGGACTCAGAACCTTTCTAAAGGGCATATCTACTGAGCACCAAATGATTATTTTCATGTGGAATACTGAGACTACTATTTTCATATTCTCCAATTTTTACTTTTGCTTTTTCAAAAGAAGTTAAAAATGCATTTTTTTTTAATGTGGACAATCCCAATATCCAAAATATGGGCCAGGATATAGTAACATGCCTTCTAGACAGAGGAAGCCTATGGGTGACCACATTTCAACCAATAATATATAGATTATTAAAGGGTATCCCAATGCTAAAGTGAATGAAATTCTTAAAGAGGAAGAAAAGGGATTTTAAAATCTAAAGAGAGATTTTTAAAACTGAATTAAAGTTAGTTGGACATATTATTGCCAATCTAGACAGATAAATCAATAATTGATATTTTTATTGATCAATCGATTTGGATAGATTTAGATGCTCACTTAATTATTCCCCACTTCTTATTTTTATTACAAAGCCTACTACACTTAAAAAGATAAATTTTGCTTAAGGAATATGCAAGTAGCAGTCACTGTGATTGTTTTACAAAACTTAGGGCATCTATTCCCTACTAGGTATTAGTGATACAGTTGCAGAATGGTCCTGGGAGTGGGGGGACAATTGAGCCTCCTCCCAGGTCCAAGGGTTAACCTAATGGTTCTAAACATATCACAGTGATCTAGTGGTGTCATCCAGGTCTGGTAAACCAATGTAGTGAACTAACTCAGACTAATAATACGCTAGGAAAATTGTTACTTGTTCTCTAACTGCCCAAGGTCAATCTCCATAACCTTCTGGAAGACACAGTAGCACATTCATGCAAATGTTTTATCAACTTGAAAGAAGACAGTTGTGTCATAAACCTAATGTTGTAGAAGGCTGTGCAAAGAGATCAAAGGACAGTGAGAACTTGATGCTATATAGGAGAGAGTGAATCTAACTGACCCAAAATGAATCCCTCCTTCTGGACCATTCAGGTATGTGCATCACTAAATCCCTTTTATATTCGATCTATTTTTTGGATTAGGTTTTCATTACAGGAATATCCTAATTGATAACAGACTGACAAATTAAATTGTTTCTCTGTGATATAGCTCTGTGATTTATGTAATTTGCTGAGTTATCCTGAGCGGTTTAGTTGATAAACTCAATAATGCATTTAACTGAATGAAAAGTCTGAATGATTTAAATATGGGGTATAACAGGCTAAATGTCAATATTTTATACCACATCCTATTTGATCTATTCCCACAGGCAATTCTAATGTATATGATAAAAATGCACTCAATATTATTTAGTTTTAGGTGTAAACATTAAAAAAGAAATCATACATCGAAGCAAATTTTAACAGAGCTAAAAGGTGATTTAAATTCCTGATTAGAGTCTTATATACTCCTCTTCACCTTAACAGCCCTTCCCAGATGGGACACTTTTATTCTGCATCTCTACTTGTCAAATGGGGGGGAAGGGGGTAAAGTATGTTTGACCCAAAATATGCCACTTTGGCATGTGGATTATTTTGAGCTGAAGATAATCAAGGCTCAACAGACTCAGAAAGAGCTGTTTGCCTTCCCTTTCACCACCTAAAATAATTTAGATAAAGCCCTGTACCAAGAGCTAATACTAAAGATAACTTTTTGTGAAGAAGATTTATCTGCATGATATGGCAAGCATTCATTTACCAAACATTTGTTCTTCTCATCTTCCTGTGAACTGTCTTCCTCCCCTATGAGGCCCCAGACCCCCTCCCTGCTTCTTCTTAGCTCTGGATGGCATATAAACCTCAATTGACTGTCTTTGGCACTCTCATACATATGAAATTTGTTTTTTTCCTATTAATCTGTCTTATATCATTTAATTATTAGACCAGCTAAAATGCCTAGAAGGGAAGAAGGGAATAGCCTTTGACCCTACACAAACTAAAATCATTTATAAAGGCCCAACCTAAGTCATAATTCTTCCATGAGACTTTTCCAGTGATAATGCATCTCCTCCCTTCTTGATCTTCAACAGCATCTTTATTATAGAGTCCACTTTTACCATGAGTTTGAGTTGTTTTTTGAGGCCATCTCTCATTAGCTTGTGCTGGAAAGCAGAGACTATGCTTGTATCATTGCCCTGACCATACTTAATGTCGTGCTTACTTTATAGAACCTGATCAATCAAAACAAGTGGGACTTAGCTAATTTGAGGTTCATGATTTAAGTTCCCCAAATGATTACTTGACTCACCATTACACCTACCCTCTATAGTTTTATGTTCCATACTCTTTTTCAAAAACCTGAAATGTTACAAATTATTGTGTTGTCAAGTCATGTTCACCTGAATCAGAGATTTTGCCAGTAATTTACCAGCATTTTAAAAGATAGAGGTAATACTGAGGCACCGATGAATCAGGGAGAAGTCCAGTACTGCTAATGCAGCTCCCCATGCATGTCCTTTCTCCTGGCATCGGGAAGTGCAGTTTAACGTATGAGGTCTTTAAACCTCATATGAGGTAGCTACATGACTTATGCAAAAGAGAGCAGCTTTTAATCAGAGAATATATTAATTTTGTATTCAGATCTTTACAGAGCCTAATGTTTTCTGAGGAATATGCCCATTTATCATAGATTCCTTGTTTGTTTACTATAAATAGTCCCAGACAGCCCAGATATACCCGGCTAAAAGTGTTCCCTAGATATAAGCTCTCCTATTAGATTAAAACATTAGCTTTTCTTCTAGGAAGCCTATCATTAACGTGTTTACAATGAGATTTGGTCAAGCCACCTTAACTCCCCCCAACAACCTGAGACATTCCCCTTAATGACTGATTAAGGAAGAGAATAGATTCCACGCCTATTAATAACTATTTCCCACCCAAAAACTCCAGATACCTTCTCCCCAGTAATAGTACATTTTCAGACAGTTTCCCCAAATTTATGCCAAGAAGACCAATATGGATTTAGTGAAAACATGTAAAAAAATGATACTAAAATTTGTTTTAAGATCATATTTATATGATACTAGGCTTTGAGATTTAATTTCAATAAAATAGAGATTATTAGTTTGTTTTAAATGTGACAGATATCTGAGAAGCTCTAAAGACATGGAAGATTTTTTTTTTACTAAATACTCGATATTTTAATTATTCATAATAATGGAGATTAATAATTCAGATTCATATGTAACTGATACTTTGTGTCATCGTTTGCCCATTTTATTCCCTCTCTATAAAATGTTCTTCAAGAGTTCAAGAAAATAGGCTTTTTGTTGCGGTTAAACATGGATTCTGCCAAGCCTTTCACCAGTATTTTTTCATCACCTTATTATTCCTACATACATAATATCTATACTGTACATCCAGTTATCAGATAACATCTCTGCACTCTACTCAAAATACTACTAATAAATATAATACTCGAGCTCAGCAAATTGGCAAAAATAAAAAAGATACAGAAAGAGTCAATAAATGTCAAAAACCCCAGTTTATTCTAGCCTCCCTTATATTTAAATTTTTCTGATTATGATTGAATTCCATTTCTCAAATTTTGTCTAGATTTCACTATATTTGATCTCTCTTATCTAGCTAATACATGAAAACTTGGTTTTCATAAAATATGAGTGGAGGAGTTAAGTATAAGCCTTCATTTTTTTTCTTTAAATTTTGTTTGTTTAAGTAATCTCTACAACCAATGTGGGGCTCCAACTCAGGACCCCAGAGATCAAGAGTTGCACGCTCCTCTGACTGAGCCAGCCAGGCACCTCTAGCTTTCATTTTTTTTTTAAGTGATGAAACAATGTGAGTTGAAGAAAATGTAATTGTCTCTAATTGAAAATCATTATTAAAGTGTGACATCAAACTATGGAAATCTAGAAGAGAGGTATGCAGTAAAGAGCTATGAAGCTACTTCAATCTAATTTCTTAAATAAATTTATCACAAAAGAATACATTGAAACCAGCTTTTTAAAGCCTGAAGTTGAATGAAGCTGAGAGGGACAGCTTACATGATAGATGGCTAAATAAAGATTTTAAATGAACCTGGCAATCTGTAGTACCAGCATGGAATGGAAAAGGCAAGTTTTACAGAAATAAAATGTAAAGATCTGAATTAAAAATCAACTTTGATTATGGTAGCATTGGGTGAAAAGGCCTAGGATGGCTCGGGTGAAAAACATCTGTGGGTGTTGTGACATTGGAAGTCTAATATAATGAATGAAATGACTTCCTAACATGCAAACCTAAACAGAAGCTGCATTAATAAAAATTGCATTGCTTTTATGATAGAATATAATTTTCAAATTATTTTGTTCTAATCATTTTGTTTTAGGATTGTCAAAAAATACCTGAAGTTCTTTTTTCTAAATTAAATAATCCCTACCTAACAAAGACAAAAAAGGGTGTTTGTCCACATAAAGTTGGACAGCATGGTAAAATGATGTAGAAATGTTTAAAGGAATCTGAGATATTCAAATATGTTTATACCTACTTGAGGAACTACTATTATATGCAAGAAGACAATTTTTCATAGTATTTCTCCAAGAAGCAGAGCAGCATGAGAAATTGAAACCTACTAGTAATCATATTCCATTACAAGGGGGAAAAATCAAGTAATTACAGCTAGCCTTGATAGAAATGCATCACTTCAAGAAGGATATTTTGTCATCACTGTTGTTTTTCAGTTACTTCAAAATAGATAAATCAAAATATAAATTCTTTTGTGGTTGTTGTTGATTTTATTTTTGGATTATCAAATCACAGGCACAAGAGCATTGCTTATATGAGTGATAAGTACACAACTCATGCAGCCAAGGTCGAATGTTAATGACTTCTTGGTCATATACATCCCAAGAAGGCAGGGTCCATTAGTCATCTCCCAATGCTAGGTCTATTTCATTCAGCCTGAACTATTGTCTCTGCAGACTAAAAATAATATCCTTTTTTTATTACACAATCAATGTGTGTTAAATTTCTATGATCTGTCCAAAGAGATCAACATTCTTAGAGCAGATTCCTTGATTACCGATGTGGCAAAATAGGTCATTGCATTAAAGAAATAAATTATAAAACTTTGTGCTAAGTGTTGGGAATATATGCTCTAACGCAAGGTTTTATGAGGGTAAAAGAAAAGAATATATGACTAGCTTTCTCTAGAAAATAATTTGTTTATTAAAACAAAATCAGCACTATACTAATCTCATCCATACAAAGAAGTTTGATTAAACTCCCCCAATATAAGTACAATATATTACAGATTATCTTTTTTTTTTTAAAGATTTTATTTATTTGCCAGAGAGAGAGAGAACACAAGCAGGGGGAGTGGCAGGCAGAAGGAGAAGCAGACCTGATGTGGGACTCAATCTCAGGATCTTGAGGATCATGCAGAAGATATGGGACTTGATCCCAGAACCTTGGGGATCATGACGTGAGCCGAAGGCAGATGCTTAACCAACTGAGCCACTCAGGCGTCCCTACAGATAACCTTTGAACAACATGGGAATGCTGATCACTGCTGCCCCTTGTAGTCAAAAAAAATCACACACAATTTTTTAATCTCCAAAAACTTAAGAAGTAATAGCCTACTGTTGAGCAGAAGCCTTACTGATTACATAAGCAGTTGATTAATGCATATTTTGTACGCTATATGTATTATATGCTGCACTCTTATAATAAAGTAAGCAAGAGAAAATGAAATAGTACTAAGAAAATCATAAGGAAGAGAAAATACATGTATGTACTGCACTGTATTTATTGAAAAAAAATCCATGTATTAGTGGGCCTGCACAGTTCAAATCTCTACTGTTCAAGAGTCAACTGTACTCCTCAGGGTGTCTGAAGTATAAAGAAAAGTTAACATGAACAACATTTTTCATTAATTTTATGATATGATATTATGCAAATATATAACAATACAACAGAAATTAACAAAATAATACCCTGGAAATTTTTATTGAATTTTTAAAAAATAAAAATAAATAACTTTAGTTTTAGGTTCTCTATAACTTATAAGAGCAAATAAGAATCTGTTGGCATTTTAGCAGTTCTCCCCAATTTCAGGTACACAATCATGGCATTTCCTGATTGCTTCAGTCCACATTTTATTTTCTGGATTCCTTATTAAATTTATAGACCATCAAATCTCACATAGCTCAAAAGAAGAATTTTCAGCTCCCTGAAGTAAAATATGGTATCTTATTTTTCTTCTACTTTTTTCACAAACCCAGTGTTCTAAAACTAGTGGATGTTTAATGAATATGTATCAATTAATTGATTCTTCATATCTAGGTGCAGAGGTTTTTAAATTCTAATGAGCTGTTCTTCCTTTCCCCTCTCAAGGATCTTATCATACTGTTATGTCCAGAGGTGAATGTAGATTAAGGTAAATTACCAGGGTGCATGTAAAAACAAAAACAGCCAGGTTAGAAGCAGAAAGTAAGTTGCATTGCCATTGAGTTGGATGCAATTCTAAAATGTTTTCATTGAAATTTCCCACACCTGTTAGGATCTCTAAGTCTCAATATTGTTAGGCCATGGAGGGATTTTTGTCCTGTTAAAATGCAAATGTCCCATTTGTTTTGATGTCCTATATTTGGCACGTCTGTGTGTGTGTGAGACATTATAAGGGAGGCCAAAAGAAAATTGTCATAATGCACCTGTCCATTAGTGAGTCCTCATGCCCAGCAGAAACTTTCTGGCACCATCTGGTTATAATCTTATGCTCTGAAGCATAAGAATTGATGGACCTTTTAATTTTTATCTCAGCTAGTATAATTGCAGATGCTATTCTTATTCAAAATGGGCCACATTTTGCCCACGGCCAAAAGCATACAGTTCCCATTGACTTTAATACGAGGAAGGGCAGAAGAAAATGACAAGAGAATTCAGCCTAATGCTTCTAATTGCTTTATGAATCTTAATAAGCCTGTTTAACTTAATAATGTTCAATTGTGAAGACTTTCACAGGTTATTTATTCATTTGCTGTAAAAAACATTTTCTTGAACCCTTTCACAAAGGGCTGTGTTTTCATTACAAAGCAGATTCTTTGCTTTCTGTCACCCAGAAGCATGGCATTGAGTCATGGACTTTTTACAAATAAAAGGAATCTGAGAAAGACTGAAAATATTAGTACCAAACGTTCCAGCAGACACAGAAAGTGCATGCCCTGAAATGATGAAGGCTTAAGAGAATTTATGCAGTGCCTTTTTCATACAAAGACACGTGCAATTTGTACAGAACATAAAGAATCATAGCTAATTACACTGGTTTTAATTGGGTTTGTGCTAAATCCAATGCTTTATAGAACCATCAGTGCCGTAAAGGAAAAAGATAGCCAAATTACAAAATATACAGAGAAGCTGACTATAGAGAACTAAGTGAGATAAATAGAGACAAATTCCCCAATAGGAAAGAATCAGCATAAAATAAGAATGAAGCACACATTTCTAAGAGGAGATAAAAGGAAAATTAATTGTGGACATTAAATGTAGC
The DNA here is from genome assembly GCF_037043125.1 of Eumetopias jubatus. Lineage (NCBI taxonomy): Eukaryota > Metazoa > Chordata > Mammalia > Carnivora > Otariidae > Eumetopias > Eumetopias jubatus. Next base: position 42,385,907 of record NW_028274815.1, read on the forward strand.
CTAATTCCCTCTTTCTACACTTTAAATTGTTGTATATGTATATAGATAGATAGATATAGATTTCGGTATCGATTTTGATATAGCTATAGATATGCCTCTTCTCTGACACAAGAATAAAATGCCTCCCTCAAGTATGGGTTTATGTTTCCTTTACATGTATGGTTCACTGACCTTGAGGCCAAAAACACTGTTGGGTGATAACAACAGTAAGTCATGATGTGAGTGGTTAAGGTGAGCTGACATATCCCATCCCTACTGAGTAGCAAAAATTCAATGGACAAAAGGAGTTGACACTAAAACACACAAACACACACACACACACACACACACACACACCTGCATATGCACACACACAGAGATAGAATATATATCAGGGGAGCCTCCCCACCGAACTTTAGCAGACAGACCTGCCAAATTTCATGATTAAAAATAATACATAGAGGAAGGAAAGGAAAAACAAAATAAAATGAAAACAGAGAGGGAGGCACACCATAAAAGACTTTTACTCTAGGAAACAACTTCAGGGTTGTTGGAGGAAAGGTGGGTGAGGGGATGGGGTAATTGGGTGATGGGCATTAAGGAGGGCACTTGTAATGAGCACTGGGTGTAATATGCAACTGATGAATCACTAAATTCTACCCCTGAAACTAATAATACAGTATAGGTTAACTAAATTGAATTTAAATAAAACATTTAAAAAAATAAAAATTAAACTTTGTAACTATGTATAGTTTTGGTTGTTAACTAGAATTATTGTGATGGTCATTTAGGAAAATATACAAATACTGAATTGCTCTTTTGTATACCTGAAACTACTATAACTCTATAGATCAGACATACATCAATCAAATCAAATTGAATCAATAAAATCATGTATTTCAGGGAAAAAAAGAATAATACAGTTTCTCTTTTATATGACTAAGCAATTCTTAACATCTTCCAGCATATTTTTTGAGGCAAAAGATTTACCAATTTTCTAATTTATATTCCCTTAGTGAGTGAAGTACTGATGTTAAGCACCGTGTTGCTGGGAATCTCTGCTCAGATTTAACAAATCCTATTTTTGTATTATTAAGAATCCACATCTCTTATGAAAATCCATACAAATTGAAGTCTTTAAACACTTCATGTCAAAAAGGAGAGAAACAGGGAGGGGTCTGGGATCAAAAACATTGGGATGATGATGATATCCATTATGTCCAAATGTCACAGGTAAGAAGTCTACAGTTTTTGACACAGACAGGGGTGTATATCAGTCGAAGACTACAGAGATCTGCATTTCTCAGTTGAATGTCATTTTTCAAAGTCCAAAAGTAGTCATCATACTTCATATATCCTATCTTAACATACTGAGGAGATCTTGAAATCCTTTTTGAGTCATATAGGGCTTTTGTAGGTGTTAGGTGAGGGATAAAATTACAGTTATTGGGGAAATATAGCCATTAGAATGCAGTCAATTATTAAAGGTAAATTTGAGAGTAACTAAAAATAAAAACAGCAAATTTCATTACAAGAGTAATAATAAATTAAACATTTAAAATCTTTGAATTGGGGTGCCTGGGTGGCTCTGTCAGTTAAGCATCTGTCTTCAGCTTGGGTCATGATCTCTGGGTCCTGGGATTGAGCCCACATCAGGCTCCCTGCTTGGTGTGGAGTCTACTTCTCCCTCGACCTCTGTCCCGCTCGTGCTCTCTCTCTCTCGCTCACTCTCTCTTAAATAAAATCTTAAGAAATAAATTCTTCAAATCAATGTATTAAGCACATTATGTATATCAATCATATAATAGGCACTCATATAAACACACATACTATCTGATGCCAAATACTCCAATTTTACCTGAGATGAAAGTATTTCTTAAGTGAGTTATCCAATGTCATATATCTGTTATCTAAGATTTTTTCTGGAGATAAAATGTTAATGCATACAGCAAATCTCTGAAATTCCAAGCAGGGCAAATACAATTAGGAATGCTTTACAATGATATATTAAATGTGATGTAGGGCGCCTGGGTGGCTCAGTCAGTTAACCATCTGCCTTTGGCTCAGGTCATGATCCCAGGGTCCTGGGATAGAGCCCCATGTCATCACTGAGCTCTTTGTACAGCAGGGAGTCTGCTTCTCCTTCCCTCTGCTTTCCCCTTGCTCATGCTCTCTCTCTCTCTCAAATAAATAAATAAAATCTAAAAAAAAAAAAAGTGATGTATATACAAGTTCTGGGGTCCTAAAGCCAAGCAAATATTTGTTGCTAAAAGAGTACTTATTAGTGCTTAATATAGAGGATTTCTAGAGAAGAGTGGTCCATACAAATTTAGTCAAACAACAAGCAAATTCTACTGAAATTATCAAATTAATGTAAAAATCAGGTAGAATTTAAGTTGATCCTGAAAGTAAAGAAATGGTACATTTTGCATGCCGGATTCTTTGAAAAAAATCTTCTCCATTTGGGGCAAAAATAAAAGAATGACTCTAATGACACACACACACAATTTTCTTAAAAAAAAAAAAATATATATATATATCTCATTAAAACAACTCAAAGAAATTGGAGGAGAAACCACTAAAGTAAATGGGGATTGATAATGGAAACATAGGTAGGCTATAGAAACAAAGAAGGTTGATACCGAAAATTATTATTGCAAATTAATAACGTCCTAGGAGCCAATCTTGAAAGTATGATTTTAAGTATACTTATACTAAGAAAATAAAATTTAAAGTGCAAATATAAGGCTAAGATCAACTAATATGGACATCTAAATAAGTATTATAAATCTGGTTTAAAAATAGTGGAAATGGGGGGGATATGGTGGAAGAGTAGGGGACCTTATTCCAACCGGTCCCTGGAACTGAGCTGGCTATCTACCAGACAACACCAAACACCCACAAAATCAGCCTGAGATGTAAGAGGGATAGATCTGGATCTCTACAAACAGAATATCGCAGGCAGTTGGTTTCGAGGTATGAAGTGGGGAGCCGTGATTCTGCAGGCAGATATCAGAGGATAAATGGCAGCAGGAGGGAGCCCAGCCATGGGGATCATACACCGCCAGTGAGCGATAGCCTCCTGCGCTGGGGACAGGGCACAGACTCACAGACCAGTAGCGGCAGGGAAAGGACTTTAGACACAAATCAGAGTGGCGGGGCTGCATGTGGGACTGGGGGGCAGGTGGCGGTTTTAGAGCACAAAGCACAGAGATGTGGCCCGACCTGGTGGCAGGACTGGGAGTGCTGCTGAGGGGTGCACAACCCAGGACACTGCAGTTTATAGCAGCACAGACAGAAATGGAGACAGTGTGCCCTGGAGAGCTCACTGAAGAACACACTGCGATTTCTTGGCTCTGAGGCAGAGGGTTGGAAACGGTCTTTTCTGCTCTGACTCTCGGAAGATATGCAGAAAGCTGCCTGGGAAAGCCGCCAGAGAACAAAAACCCCCCAAAACCAGTTTTCACTGAGCCCATCCCCTGCCACAGGGGGGCAGGGCAATGCTGCCCAACAGGGTTGCCTGAGTAACAGAGCAGCAGGCCCCTCCGCCAGAAGACAGCCTGGGAGAACAAGAGGCCAGCAACCCTAAGGTCCCTATAAAACAGGTGCATCTTGCTTGGGTTGTGGTCAATAATTTGGACTCTATACATTCCCTCAACCACCCCTCAACAGAATGACTAGGAGGAGGAACTCCCAAAATAGGAAAGATGCAGAGATTATGGCTTATGCCACAGATTTACAAATGGATTCAGATATAATCAAGATCTCGGAGATGGAATTCAGGCTAGCAACTGTGAAGACAATAGCTAGAATGGAGAAATCAATTAATGGCAACATAGAGTCTCTAAGAGCAAAAATGAAAGTTGAATTGGCAGAACTTAAGAATGCTATCAGTGAGATTCAATCTAATCTAGATAATCTAAAGCTAGGGTAAGCAAGGCAGAGAAACGAATTAGTGACCTAGAAGACCAATTAATAAACAAAAAGAGAAAAGAGGCCAGGGAAAAACAACTCAGAATCCATGAAAATAGAATCAGAGAAATAAGTGGCACCATGAAACGTTCCAATGTCAGAATTATTGGAATCCTGGAGGGGGTGGAGAGAGAGGACTAGAAGATATATTTGAGCAAATCATAGCTGAGAACTTCCCTAATCTGGGGAATGAAAATAACATTCGTGTCCTAGAGGCAGAGAGGACCCCTCCCAAGATCAAGGAAAACCCACCAAAGCCCTGACATGTAATACTAAAACTCACAAATCTTAGAACCAAGGAAACCATCTTAAGGGCAGTTAGGGAGAAGACACTCCTTACGGAGAGGGAGGAACATCAGAATAACGTCAGACCTATCCACTGAGACCTGGCCAGCCAGAAAGGGCTGGCAAGACATATTCAGGGTACTAAACGAGAAGAACATACAGCCAAGAATACATTATACAGCAAGGCTGTCATTTAGAATGGATGGAGAGATGCAGAGCTTCCAAGATCAGAAGAAACTGAAAGAATATGTGACCACTAAGCGCACCCTACAAGAAATATTAAGGGGGTTCTTTAAAAGAAGAAAGACCCCAAGAGTGATATACAGCAGAAATTTACAGGGACAATCTATAAAAACAACATCTTCACAGGCAACATAATGACAATAAATTCATATCTTTCAATAATCACTCTCAACGTGAACAGCCTAAATGCTCCCATAAAATGGCACAGGGTTGCAGACTGGATAAAAAGACAGGACCTATCCATATGCTGTCCACAAGAGGCTCATTTTGAACCTAAAGATACATCCAGACTGAAAGTGAAGGGATGGAGATCCATCTTCCATGCCAGTGGACCTCAAAAGAAAGCCGAGGTAGCAATTCTTATATCAGACAAATTAGATTTTAAACTCAAGTCCATATTTAGAGACACAGAAGGACACTATATCATTCTTAAAGAGTCTATCCAACAAGAATATCTAACAATTGTAAATATCTATGCCCCGAACATGGGAGCAGTCATCTACATAAGCCAACTGTTAACCAAAATAGTCATATTGATAACAATACATTAATTGTAGGAGACCTCAAAAGTCCATTCTCAGCAAGAGATCATCTAAGCAGAAAATCAACAAAGAAACAAGAGCTTTGAATGACACACTGGACCAGATGGACCTCATAGATATATACAGAACATTTCACCCTAAAACAACAGAATACTCATTCTTCTCGAGTGCACATGGAACTTTCTCCAGAATAGCCCACATACTGTGTCACAAATCAGGTCTCAACTAATACCAAAAGATTGAGATTATTCCTTGCATTTTCTCAGACCATAATGCTTTAAAACTGGAACTCAATCACAAGAAAAAATTTGGCAGAAATTCAAACACTTGGAAGCTAAAGACCACTCTGCTCAAGAATGTTTGGGTCAATCAGGAAATCAAAGAAGAACTTAAACAATTCATGGAAACCAATGAGAACGAAAACACATCGGTCCAAAACCTATGGGATATTGCAAAGGCGGTCCTAAGGGGGAAATACAGAGCCATCCAAACCTCATTCAAAAAAATAGAAAAATCCCAAATTCACCAACTAACTCTACAGCTTAAAGAACTAGAGAAAAACCAACAAACGATGCCTAAGCCACGCATTAGAAGATAAATAATTAAGATTAGAGCAGAGATCAATGCATTAGAAACCAGAAACACAGTATATCAGATCAACGAACCTAGAAGCTGGTTCTTTGAAGGAATTAATAAAATCGATAAACCACTGGCCAGACTTATCCAAAAGAAAAGAGAAAGGACCCAAATTAATAAAATTATGAATGAAAGGGGAGAGATCACGACTAACATCAAGGAAATAGAAACAATTATTAGAAATTATTATCAACAACTATATGCCAAAAAACTGAGCAATCTGGATGAAATGGATGCCTTCCTGGAAACCTATAAACTGCCAAGACTGAAACAGGAAGAAACTGACAACCGGAATAGGCCAATAACCAGTAACGAGATTGAAGCAGTGATCAAAAACCTCCCAAAAAACAAGAGTCCAGGGCCTGATGGATTCCCTGGGGAATTCTACCAAACAATCAAAGAAGAAATAATACCTATTCTCCTGAAGCTGTTTAAAAAATAGAAACAGAAGGAAAGCTTCCAGACTCATTCTACGAGGCCAGCATTTCCTTAATCCCCAAACCAGGCGCCCTATCAAAAAGGAGAATTTCAGACCAAAATCTCTGATGAATATGGGTTCCAAAATCCTCAACAAAATCCTAGCTAGTAAGGTCCAACAATACATTAAAAGGATCATCCACCATGACCAAGTGGAATTTACCCCCGGGATGCAAGGGTGGTTCAACATTCGCAAATCAATCAATGTGATAGAACACATTAATAAGAGGAGAGAGAAGACCATATGGTCCTCTCAATTGATGCAGAAAAAGCATCTGACAAAATACAGCATCCTTTCCTGATTAAAACTCTTCAGAGTATAGGGATAGAGGGAACATTCCTCAAGTTCATAAAATCCATCTATGAAAAACCCTCAGCGAATATCATCCTCAATGGGGAAAAGCTGAGAGCCTTTCCCTTAAGATCAGGAACACGACAAGGATGCCCACTCTCGCCACTATTGTTCAACATAGTACTAGAAGTCCTAGCAACAGCAATCAGACAACAAAAAGAAATAAAAGGTATTCAAATTGGCAAAGAAGAAATCAAACTCTCTCTCTTCGCAGACGACATGATACTTTACGTGGAAAACCCAGAAGACTCCACCCCCAAATTACTAGAACTCATACAGCAATTCAGTAATGTGGCAGGATACAAAATCAATGCACAGAAATCAGTTGCTTCCTTATACAGTAACAATGCAACTGTAGAAAGATAAATTAGAGAAATGATTCCACTTACAATAGCACCCAAAACCATAGATTACCTCGGAATAAACCTACCAAAGAGGTAAAGGATCTATACTCTAGGAACTACAGAACACTCATGAAAGAAATTGAAGAAGACACAAAAAGATGGAAAAATATTCCATGCTCATGGATTAGAAAAATAAACATTGTTAAAATGTCTATGCTACCCAGAGTAATCTATACCTTTAGTGCTATCCCAATCAAAATTCCAATGATACTTTTCAAAGTGCTGGAACAAACAATCCTAAAATTTGTATGGAATCAGAAAAGACCCTGAATCACCAAGGAAATGTTGAAAAAGAAAAACAAAGTTGGGGGCATCACATTGCCTGATTTCAAGCTATATTACAAAGCAGTGATCACCAAGACAGCATGCTACTAGCACAAAAACAGACATATAGACCAATGGAATAGAATAGAGAGCCCAGATATGGACCTTCAACTCTATGGTCAAATACTCTTCGACAAAGCAGGAAAAAACATGCAATGGAAAAAAGACAGTCTCTTCAATAAATGGTGCTGGGAAAATTGGACCAGCCACATGCAGAAGAATGAAACTCGACCATTCTCTAACACCATACACAAAGATAAACTCAAAATGGATGAAAGACCTCAATGTGAGACAGGAATCCATCAAAATCCTAGAGGAGAACATAGCCAGTAACCTCTTTGACATCGGCCACAGCAACTTCTTTCAAGATACATCTTCAAAAGCTAGTGAAACAAAAGCAAAAATGAACTTTTGGGACTTTATCAAGATAAAAAGCTTCTGCAGAGCCAAGGAAACAGTCAACAAAACAAAGAGGCAACCCACAGAATGGGAGAAGATATTTGCAAATGACACTATAGATAAAGGGCTGGTATCCAAGATCTATAAAGAATTTCTCAAACTCAACACCCAGAAACCAAATAATCGAGTCAAAAAAATGGGCAGAAGACATGAACAGACACTTCTCTGAAGATGACATATAAATGGCTAACAGACACATGAAAATGTGTTCATCATCATTAGCCATCAGGGAAATTCAAATCAAAACCATATTGAGATACCACCTTACACCAGTTAGGATGGCAAAAATTGACAGGGCAAGAAACAACAATGTTGGAGAGGTTGTGGAGAAAGGGGAACCCTCTTTCACTGTTGGTAGGAATGCAAGTTGGTACAGCCACTTTGGAAAACAGTGTGGAGGTGCCTCAAAAAATTAAAAATAGAGCTACCCTATGACCCAGCAACTGTACTCCTGGGTATTTATCCCAAAGACATAGATGTAGTGAAAAGAAGGGCCATATGCACCCCAGTGTTCATGGCAGCATTGTCCGCAATAGCCGAACTGTGGAAAGAGCTGAGATGCCCTTCAAAGATGAATGGATAAAGAAGATGTAGTCCATATATACAATGGAATATTACTCAGCCATCAGAAAGGATGAATATCCAACTTTTAAATCATCATGGATGGGACTGGAGGAAATTATGCTAAGTGATATAAGTCAAATAGAGAAAGTCAATTATCATATGGTTTCACTTATTTGTGGAACATAAGGAACAGCATGGAGGACATTAGGAGAAGGAAGGGAAAAATGAAGGAGGGGGTAAATTGGAGGGAGAGATGAACCATAAGAGACTATGGACTCTGAGAAACAAACTGAGGGTTTTGGTGGGGGGAGGATGGGTTATTCTGCTGTTGGGTATTAAGGAGGGCACGTACTACATGGACCACGGGGCGTTATATGAAAACAATGAATTGTGGATCACCACAACACAAACTAATGATGCATTGTATGGTGACTAACATAACATAATAAAATAAAATTAAAAAAAATAGTGGCAATGTAAAAAGTTATTCTAGAAAGGAAATACAGACTATGGTAAACTAATAATATGATTTGTATTTAAATAGAGTATGATGCTAAGTTAAATAAGCCAGTCAGAGAAAGACAAATACCATACGATTGATTTCATTCATATGTAGAATTTAAGAAACAAAACAAAGGAGCAAAGGGGAGAGAGAGAGGCAAACCAAGAAACAGACTCAATTATAGAGACCAATCTGATGGTTACCAGAAGGGAGGTGGGTGGGGGGATGTGTGAAATAGGTGATGGGGATTAAGGAGGGCACTTGTGATGAGCACCGGGTGTTGTAAGGAAGTGTTGAATCACTATATTGTACACCTGAAACTAATATTATACTGTATGTTAACTAACTGGAATTTAAATAAAACTTAAAAAAAATCCAGATACCATTGCTAAAGTAGAGAGTACAATAGGTAGAAAAATGTGTTAATTAAACTGTTTCAAATAGGATAGGAAAAAATATCTATTTCATATTAGAGCATATTAGACCATAAAAGTGTAAATATATGTATATATATGTGTACATATGTGTGTGTATATATATATATATAATTTGAAATGCTGCACTTTGTTAACTAATAGTGAAATTATATAATAAAATATATCCTATGCAAGTAGAATGTAAAATCATTCAATCCCTATAAAAGGGAAACTTGGAAAATATGGAAGAAAATTCTTTATGTGTTTAACCTTTGATACAACAACCACAATCTTTTGCACTCTACCATAGTCCAGCAAGCTACATATTATAATATATATAATATAGTATATATTTATTATATATAACATATAATACACATGTTTATATTACACATTATATATGTGAATATATTTATATTATGTTATATATAAATATTTACAAAAATATATAAAAATACATAAAACAAATATATAAAATTACATAATATATATTATATATATTTGGTAGAACTTAAACTTTTTATATATGTATATTACATATATGTATATTATATATATAGACACGCACACAATATAGAATTTTAAAAATTAACTCTAAAATTTACACATAATTGGAAAAAAACCTATGATTGCCAAAGCAGCTTTGGAAAAGAAAAGAGTTGGATGATTAACACTGTCTGATTTCAGGACTTGTTGTAAAGCTATAAAATAATCAAGATAGTATGGCATTGCTAAGATAGACAAATAGATTAATGATTCAAGAGTCCAGAAAACAGGCCCCACAAGTAAAACTGACTGATTCCAACATGAGTGCCATGATAATTCAGTAGAAAAAGAGTAGTCTTTTTAATAAAGTGGATATTCATCTGTAATAAAATGAACCTCAGTCCATACCTTGTACCATATATGAAAATTAACTTAAAATGGATCACAGACCTAAATGTAAAACTCAAAACTATAAAAATTACAGAAGAAATCATGAGAAAAAAATCTTTGTGATGTTGGGTTAAGTGAAGTTTTCTTAGATACAATGCCGAAAGCATTATCTTTGAAAATATACAAATACATATTTTCAGATTCATCTTATAGAAAATTTTCCCACCTACAAAGAGAAGTTTCAGGAAAAGTTTCTCACAGGCAAGGTTTTCTATTCTTGGCTTTGTATTAAAAAGTGAACAGAAATGAGATTCTATTGTACACTATTAGTGTATGTCTGTGTGTGGCGGAGGGAGGACATATTTGATGCTGCTGCAATAGGATCTGTTAAGCCAGTCATTTATTGAAACATTTTTATGACTTCTGTTTGCCTCTAGCTACTTAATAAAAAGGCAACGTTAATCTCCTCTTAATCTCCCAGGGTGCTCTGTTATTTGCCAACTTTACAATAAACTATGATTTATCTGATGAGGTTATGAAATTGGTGTGGGGAAGAGAAAACTACATCTGAGACCTAACTTCGATTATCAGTCATTGAAGCTGCTTCCTGTGATTACATACACTTTTATTTAAAAATTTTGCTCTCTCACTCCTCTTCAATAGCCTTAGAATTAAAAATTGAGGCAACTCCTTTCTAGTACAGTCATTGGCATTTCATTCCATTTCAAATTTATTTTCCCTCTACCTCTAAGAAACTAGGTTGGCTCCAAAATTCCCCCAATATGTCTATCTTCTCTACTAGTAGAGCACCAGCCTTGGAATATGGGGCATTGTCTCCCGCTGCTGTACTGGATTCTCCACTTTTCCCAAGTATAAGAGACTTCTCACAAAGGTGGTGTTACGGCATTTCAACCCTCCTCAGATGAAAGCCATGAAATCTCACATGCAAAGTCTACAGCTTTTCCCAATAAAAGAAAGAGCACCTTAGAACATTCTAATCTGTCCCTTCCTGTAACTTTTTAAACAACAAAGACAAAACAGATAAAATATATACATAATAATATTATAGTAAGGTACAAATAGAAAAGTTATATTGGTTGCCTATTACAGCTTACAATGTGCTAATTAAATGTGCATTAATCCCTTCTTTCAATCATCCAGTGGATCAGCAAACATCCACTGAGGTTTTTGTTTTTGTTTTGTTTGTTTACCATGTGTCTGGCACTCTGCTAGGGATGAGTAGAATATTAATTAGGCATGAGTCTAGCTTTAAAGAGCTCATGGTTCACCATGTCAAAGTTTTTACTCATACTGCCACTCACCAGAGTATTCTCATGGTCTAACTTGCAAATTGACCCTTCACTCTTTCTGTCTTGATCTCTGATATGGACTCACAGTCTTCTACACATCTTTCCAGATAGTCACAGAGAAGCAATTGAATTTTTAAAGGAAATCTATATCTATTTGCAATTCCACTTTGGTTCCAAATTAGGGCAATCCTTTTTCTCCATAGTATTTTAACCATCCTTCTCTTTCAGATCTACAGAATCAGGGACATCTACATAAAACCTTTTTAAATTTGTTAACAAAGTGAAACAAACTCGTTGGAATATAGTAAGGTGTTCTTTATGCAAGATTAGATGTGACTTCTTAGAAGTAAATGGGTAAAAATAAGGGATGGGATTAATTATCTCCGAAGTATTTTCTACTTTGACAATATCTATTTTTTATTTCTCTTCAATAGAGATGGCATAATATTTATCTTCTTATATTTTATACTCATTATTGGTTTTACATTGGAAAACTTCCCAGAAAATTAAAAAAAAAGTAGTCTGGCAATTAATTGAAATAGAACAAAAGAGATGCATTTATTTTCCTAATATAATTACTTATGATTTTTTTAGAGGATAAGCCTGAACCTGTAATGATGATTGTCTTTTTGTAGAGGGAAGATACAATCTATTTATAAGAAATACAATATTTAGGAAGTGATGGTAGATAATGATTTACTGAATATCAGGTTCTTGTTTCTAATTTTTTTTTATATTTGCTATTTTTCACAACCGGTTTTTTAGATAGTTTACTCAAACTAGGGTAAACCACATTTTTCACCATCTCTGTATAAGGGTCTTACATTCATCGCTAAGGGTCTCTGTTCTCTTCTCCCCTCTCCCCTCCCCTTACAGGAAAAAAAAAAAAAAAGCCAAATCCTCAGGAAAAGAGCAAATCAACAATAAATATACCTTTTTATTTCAACCCAAAAATGCTTTGGAGGACATGTTAAGCCAAGAAGGAAAATAAAAAGGAAAGAGAAAATGAAATGGGGGAGGGAGCAGTCCCAGAGAAACCGGGATATCAAATGAGCCTGTCACACAAATGTGACCTTGTATATACACAGCTTGTGTCGGCAGTGGATGTGTAAGCTCTGAAATGTGTTTTGAGGTAGACTCAAATGATTACCTCTGAAATTTTTTAACTAGTTCAGTGACTACCAAATATCAGTGTTTATCAGGCTTATGGTAAATGGCATGAAGGCTTATAAAGCTTATGAATGAGAATCTGTATAAACAGACTGATATAGATAGCACATGTTAGAATTAACAGAAATTTTAAAGCAACTGTGCTTACCATGCATAAAGCACTAATGACAAGCTGGGATTTTTTTTTTTAAGATTTTATTTATTTATTTGACATAGAGAGATAGAGCGAGAGAAGGAACACAAGTAGGGGGAGTGGGAGAGGGAGAAGCAGGCTTCCCGCTGAGCAGGGAGCCCGATGCGGGGCTCGATCCCAGGACCCTGGGACCATGAACTGAGCCGAAGATAGATGCTTAACGACTGAGCCACCCAGGCGCCCCCAAGCTGGGGTTTATTGTTAGGAAAGAGGAAATTATAAAAAGTGAGAAAGCTGATTTGAAAAGAACAAAACAAATCTAGAATTTAACATTCAATAACCAAAATTAAAAACCGTAAAGGTCATATTTGGAAGTGGACTGGGATAGCAAATTTCAGACAGAGTAGAAAGAACTAGTGAACTAGAAGATTATACCAAGTTATTCAGAATGCAGCTTGCGGGGGGGTGGTGACTGACAATATAGGAAAGAAAATACAAGGCATGGGGATTATAGAAGAAGGATCCAGTATATGTTTGAAATGAGTTCTGGAAATGAAAATAGAGAAAGAATATAGGGCTAAGACAAATTTGAGGAGACAGCAACTGAGGGCTTGCAAGTATTAATGAATGCTATCGAGCTAGAATTAATACCTAAATGATTCCTTTTGAGAACACTTTTATCCAACCTTCAGCCCATTTTCAGAAATTTGTGCTCTCGCAATTCTCTATGGTTAACACAGGGCTTATTACACTTTTTCATAATACACCTATTGACTTTTCTTCCTTCTGCTTAGATTTTGAATTCAGTGAAGGTAAGACACTGGTTTCTATTTTTAAATTTTAAATGTCTGGCTACATTGAGGTCACCAAAGAAGCATTTAGTTAATATTTGCTTTTTGAATTAATTGACTTCCTCTTGGGTCCTGTAGCTCTTAAACTGTGCAGTGGGAGTGCATCCAATTCAATGATTGTATTCTTTTTTTCTCAGCAAATGCATGTTACGTTAGCAGAGGCACAGTCTCTGGCAGTGTTTGCTTTCTCTCTAGGTTCTTTTCTTAATTCACAAATTCATTCACTTCTTTTTATTGGATGCCAAATATGTAATACATTGTTCTAGATATGGGAGCAACATTTATGATCAGAGGACCAATTTAATTCCCATGTGTAATTAAAGACTTAATGAAGTGTGGCAGATAAAAATGTAAGTAAGTAAACAAGATGATTTCAGAGAATGATGAGCTCTATGAAGGAAATAAGCAGAGTGAAGTGATATTTGAGGCATGGGTACCCTGAAAGGGAAATCCACATGATAAGTTCAAAATATATGTTATAACAAAAGACAGAGGAGGAACAACTAGTTTTTCTTGTCTTATTTCCATAGAAAATGACTATTAGAAAAAGTCATGAAAGGATACATTTCTGATAAAGGCTATTCTTGTAGGGAATTTTTGTAGGTCAATATGTGTATTTAAATGGATAATACATACGGAAAATTTCAAAATAATTTATCAGTTCATAAAAACCTGTACCAAACATTCAATATATTAATTTCACTATGTTAACATGAGTCTTTAAATATATTTGAGAAGTTTACAGTCTAGCAAAGGAAATAATATTTTTAAAAATGAGAAATTTGTTATCAATATAGAGCGGCGAGAATATAGACCTGGTTGGTACTGAACTGCATGTGAGTTGACTCGTTATGTGCTTTATCCTGTAGTCTTTGTGACTCTACCTCTCTCATATCTTTACTCAGGAATGAAGTCTCTTTCCTTTAGTCTCAGTTTTGGCATACTTCAGAGAAATGAAGTGAAGCCACTCCATTTGCAATTATTATGTTAAGAATAGAAGGTATTATCAAGTCACCTTCCAATTAGATTATTTAGAGCACTAGGTTTCAATTTCTGAAAGGTATAATAGGATTAGAATGACTCCTTCCTTTTAATATTTCCTTCCAGAAGAGAAGACGGCCAAGTCTGAAATACTTCAGGAATTCTAGTTCAATCCTAGACCTTTAGTGCCCTTGCTTTTCCTTGCTTTTCCTTGCTTTTCCTTTCTAGTGGTGGGGAGAAAGGAGTCATTCACCTCTAACACATTTCTCCTAGTAGTTGACAGGTCTGACAAATACTTTGATAATACACAAATTGTTCATATGAGGGAGATTTGTACATTTGCATAAATTGTGACTTTACATTTATCTTTGAATTTTAAACAACTAATGTTCTCCTTGTATCCTATCATAAGGTGAAATGAGGTTGATTCATTTGAATAGAATCTTGGTAAGCATGGAAAGGAAATTAGGTTGCTGTTGACATAACATTGTAGGAAATTACAATGTACTGTTAAAAATATTTTTTCATGTTGGGAAAAAAATTCACAGTTTTTTTATTATTCTAAATTGCAACAAGAGTAATAGTTAATGGAGGATTGGGGGATTTAGAGGGTCTAGACTCTCAAAAAAATAATTCCTTTCAGAAGTGGGATAAATTGGTACCTATACTTAGTCATTATAAAATTTTGAAGAGCTTAAAATTGGACACTTCTTGGAGAAATGGCTGATTCTAGGGCTAAGTAAGAGAATATTCAGGATGAGTCTGAACCTTCTTGTAGTGCTGGAAAGTAATGAAGTACTCAAAAAAACCAAATGATGAAGTATGGCAGAAAGATACAGGGGGAAACAGGAAGATCTCCCAATGACCAAAGTGAAAATTAGAAAAAGAACAAAGAACCCAGGAAAAAAAAAAAACATAATATTGGATTACAGCCCAAAATATAACATAAATATCCACAAGCCATTACTGATATATATAAATACATGATAGGATCAATAAATAAATAGGGACAAGGGACAAATTCCCTGTGCAGAAGAATTTCAAATAATTTATGTCAATACCCTGCAAGTATGGACTGCACATAGTGGCTTCCTTTCAAAGGGAACAGTATGAAAAGGGGGGGGGGCGAGGAAGAATAACTTTGCAGTGGTAAAAACTTACAAACACTACTTCAGCCAGGTGACCAAAGTCAACATCAACAGTGATAAGTTGTATTGATAGCATGTACTCTTGAAATGATCTGATGAAAATGGCATTTTACGCCTATGGCCTTCCTTCCAAAACCTATAAACCCTGTCTAACCATGAGAAAAACATTAGACAAATGCCATGAGAGGAGCAGCCTACAAAACACCTGGCCAATATTCTTTAAAACTGTCAATGTTAACAAAAACAAGGAAGTCTGAGAAAATGTAACAGCCCAGAGAAGCCTAAGGAACATGAACAACTAAATGTAATGCATTATTTTGGAGTTAGATTCTGAAACAGAAAGAAGGCATGTGAAATCTAAGGAAATCTATTACAGTATAAACTGTAGTTAATAATAATGTGTCAATATGGGTTCATTAACTATGACAAATGTACCATAGTGAAGTAAGATGTTAATAATAAGGAGATCTAGGTGTGAGGTACACAGGAACTTTTTGTATAATATTTGTAACTTTTACATAAATCTAAAACTACTCAAAAATTTTTTAAAGTTTATTTTAAAAAATGTGTATATATAGATAGATAGATACACACACCCCCCCACACACACCCACACAAACACATGCGTGTAAACTTAGGCCCCTGGAAATTACCACTGATTTATTCCTAGAGAAAATAATTGCATTTTCTTTCCCACCACAGAAAACATCCCAAAATGTTCAGAATACCCTCAAACTTCTTTAAAATTAGTCTTTTTTAAAGAGTTCAGCTTTTTGTTGAACAGTTACAGAAAAGGTTTAATCAAAAAGACCAAAGCTCATGTCATCATCAGACTCCTCTGATTCTTCTTTCTTTGCTTCCACTAGCTTCTCCTTATTCTGCATTAGGGATAATGTCCCAAATCAGATGACAGATATTTTCCTTAGACAGTATGAAGAATTAAGTTTTATTAGAAAGATATTTAGATGGCAATTGAGAATAAACAGTTACTTTCACTCTTGTACACTTAGTACTCTTTTAAGTAGTAGAGGAGATATTTTAACAGTGCTCCTTAAGCTAAGCTTACATAATATGCATAGAGTGGCGAGACTAATAAAATTAAGGAACATATAAATGTCAGTATAGAACACAAAACCCCAGTGGAGCAGTGAAAATACAGTACAATTCATATGCCTGCTTAAAGATTGGCACACATTACAAGTGTTTAGAGAAACAAGTGAGGAGCAGAGTGGGATTCTCATGGGAAATATTATCATAAATCAACTCTAGTAAGATCACTGAACTTGTGCCTTTAAATCTGGGTAGATTTTAATCTAATGGAGTAAGGAAAAAAAAAAGCAAAGAAGGAAAAACCATGAAAAACAAAAACCCTTCCTGAAAGGAAGAATGGCATGAGCAAAGGAGGCCACAAGAAGGACTGAACAAAAGGGGGGTGGGGTGGGGAGGTGGTTTGTTCACATGCACAGGTATGGGAGGTAGGTCTTAAATAATGGTAGGTATATTTTGGAAGCTGGAGTGGAGCTAGATTATAGAGGACCTTGAGTGCCACAAATAAAACCTATATACAAGTTGGAAAACCTGAATCACCTTGAAATTAGTCATAATCAATTTCACCCTAAGTTCTTTGTAACCATTTTTAATTCTGTTCTAGTGTATGACAGCAAACTAGGCACATAAATATACTCTTATGTCATTTCACATCTGTATTTAAATGAAAATAGATCCAACACTGTAGCATGACAAGTATATGCCAGAGCAATGAGGAAACCAATTAACACATGACATTGCTGGGACTAGATTTAAAACCTCTTACTTAAACCCTTGTTTATAAATCTTTTAAGATGATCTTGGTGTTTCCAACACTCAGCACTATTGCTTAACATCAAAAGACAGTGCACTTGATTCTTTCAGATCTGAATGATATATTATTTCTTTAGTATT
Organism: Eumetopias jubatus; assembly: GCF_037043125.1. Lineage (NCBI taxonomy): Eukaryota > Metazoa > Chordata > Mammalia > Carnivora > Otariidae > Eumetopias > Eumetopias jubatus. The sequence goes on from NW_028274815.1 coordinate 42,403,472, forward strand.
TCTTGAGTAAATATTGTAGAACTAGAAACAGATTATCAACTGATTCATTCCTAAAAAATACATTATATTAACCTAAAAGGATATTTAACCAGCATGTTGGTCCTGATAAATTTCCATCCTAATTGATGTATTTACTGGTATTAATAGCTTAGACTGGCTTTTCAACTGAGAAAGAGAGACAGAGACAGAGACACAGAGAGAAAGAGATCAAGAATAAGATTTGTTGGAGATTAACATATTGGCCTGTCGTCCTTGCTCTACTTAACCTTAGTTTTCTTCCACCTTGTGGAAATTGTCTGAGTCATTCTCTACTTCCTTTGAAAAGCCTGTCAGAAACATCTGCCTCGATTGACGTTTCATTATTGAAAGAAAAGATGATTAAGATAATCTGTTGAAAAACTTCTCTGAACTCATGCAGTTGTGAGAAAGCTGTATAGGTATATGTATTTATTACATGGTAACCCTCCAATTCACACAGAGGACTAGTACGTGTCCTCTTCTATGTAGAAGAGGCTTTGCTAGTTTCCACTTCCTCCTTGGAAATGTCCTCAGGAACTCACTCACAATCTGGAAGGCTAAACTCTGACAGTGTTACAGAATGTATGGTACAACAAGAGATGTTTGGGAAGGAAGAGGGGAGGTAAGGAAGGAAACAGAAAATCTGAACGTAATTAACAAGTTTGATGCAATGTATAGATATTATATATAGACGCTTAAGTAAATTAACTTACAAGTGTAAAATAATATCAGTTATTATGATTTTTGTTATTGTCACTATTATTATTTCTCATCATTCTGGGGGCTTCCTGGGGTCTCTAATATGGTTGTTGTCAGAGACTGGCCAAGGCTGGAGTCATCTCCTCACTCACTGATCTGATGGTTGATACTGGCTAAGGAGGCCAAATGGAATATCTGCCTATGGCTTCTCTTGGGCATTCTCACAACATGGAGACTGAATTACATGAGCAAGGATCTCAAGAGAACAAGACAGGGGGTAGATATAGAATATACCATTCCTATATCACTGTAACAAAATTTTATCCCAGAATTGCTGTTCTGGACCTTAATCTGTAACAGTAACTCTGTTGTAAGACTGACTAAGATCATTTCTATGGGCTAGGCTGGAAGATGTTTGTTTTTGTTCTTCTGAGTGTTTTCAAATAAGAATATTTAGGATAAATTAATGAATTAGCAGCAAAAGGAGGCTACTAAGAAAGTCACTTAGTAGGAAGGATAGGCAGGAAACAAAAGTCTGATTTAAGCCAGGGGCTAAAGAAATGACAGAGTTGAATAAAATTCAGTATTTTTAGACTTTAATACTAGATAGAAGGGGAGATATGGAGGAAGGGAGAAAGGTAGGGAAGGAGACAGACACAGAGACTAACTGTGGTAAGCACATTTCATGAATGGGAATAGTGAATGCAGGTTGTGCTTGTTTGAAGTGAGAAAAGAATGAGGCAAATGCCCTTGAGTTTGAATTACCTGGTTATCAAAGTAAGATTAAAAATGCAGGTTTTAAGTTTAGAAAAGTTGTAGAAGAGGATGGTATCCTCCCTCTGCACTACTCATTTGTGAGCAATTTCCATATTTGGAGATTTGTATGTATGTGAGTGTGTGCGTGAGTGTGTGTGGTGTGTGCAGTGTGTGCGTGAGAGAGAGAGAGAGAGAGAGAGAGACCTCCCTCCGGGGTAACTCTAATGTAAAATGAGAACAACAAAATAAATTTCTCTATAACCCTATAAAGATATATGTTGATAAACCTACATTTACACATTTGTGGGAAATTATACTTCTTTTTAAAAATGTCCTTTATGCTACATTATATCATGTTTGTTACCGAGCTCTTATGAGGTCACAGAATCTATATTCAGTCTCTAAGATCAACATCTCTTATTTTGCCATCTGTTTAAAAACACTTTCTTCATTTTCTTCTTTTTGGCTGAATAAAATCAGAGGAGACAGATTGTGGCCTATTGAATTCTTAGCAAATAAGTTCATTCCAGAAAAGAAATCTAAACAAGGCAGTTGACCCTATTATATCAACCAGCTATGGGGTTGGAAGCCAGAGTAGAAATGTTGGGTATTTTCTTAAGCTTCTCACTGGAAAACGAGTCAGGTCATCGAAGTCACTCTTACCCATCTCTATGCACAAGGGCAATTCTGTAACTGCTTGTTCAAATGGCAGTGGATTAGCCCCAGTAAGAGGCAGTCTAATTGACTAACACTAACTGCACATCTCGGGAATTTAGTTATGTAAGTGTTCCCTTTGCCTCCTGCTCCCCAGGTGCGGGGCTGAAAATAAAGTCCTGTGTGGAGGAGCATGGAGAGATTTTTCATAAAGCACATGTGGGCTGGTGGGGGAATAATCATCACTCCAGAAGATACCCTACAGAGGGAAATCAGATGATAAGTTCTTGAAAGACCCAGGAAGAGTCTGCAGAAAGACAGTTGCTTTTCTGTCTGTCCATTACCTGCCTTATCATTTCAAGATTTTAATGATTCATACATATCTTTCAAAGAAACCTTTTGTTTTGGTAAAAAAAAAATAATAATAACCTGAGTAAAGAGCATTAGGGAAATTGGAAGAATGCTGCTCTTTTTCATTTCACCAAGATCCACTGGTTAAGATGGGATAAGGGATGCCTTTAGATTGGGTGTCTCATAAAATTAGATTTGGGTGCAGATCAAAAGGTACAGGTCCTGGCTGCCATTTCAAATATTTCCCCCAAAACACATATATGGGGAAACAAATCTTCACTATATCCTTAAGGTGTTGATAGAGTCTAACAGGAAAATAACTAGAAGCAGTGGTATTAAACTGAGTTCCTCTTTTTTTTTTTAAGATTTTATTTATTTATTTGACAAAGAGAGACACAGCAAGAGAGGGAACACAAGCAGGGGGAGTAGAAGAGGGAGAAGCAGGCTTCATGTAGAGCAGGGAGCCCAATGCGGGGCTCGATCCCAGGACCCTAAGATCATGACCTGAGCTGAAGGCAGATGCTTAACAACTAAGCCACCCAGGCGCCCCTGAGTTCCTCTTTCAAAGGTTACCTGTAGGGGCTCCTGGGTGGCTCAGTTGGTTAAGTGTCTGCCTTCGGCCCAGGTCATGATCCCAGGGTCCTGGGATGGAGTCCCACATCGGGTTCCCTGCTCAGCAGGGAGTCTGCTTGTCCCTCTCCCTCCGCCCTGCTCATGTTCTCTCTCAGTCACTCCCTTAAATAAATAAATAAATAAATAAATAAATAAATAAATAAATAAAATCTTAAAAAAATGTTATTTTTAAATGTTAGTTTCTTCTACTTTCTTATTTTACCATCCTGTGGGTTGTTATATATTAAATAAGATCACCCCACGATCAGCCAGCCACCTTCCTTTGTTTCTTAGACCTTTGTCTTGCCCCTTGCTCTAAATTATATCATTCATATATCTCTGACCACATTAATCTAGGACTAAAAACTAAGTTGATACTTATATTTAATTTCTATGTCCTTATAGAACTGGGCTTCTTTTCAGAAATTTGTCTCTCTTTGCCCTCTCTGGCCCTAAACAAATACATTTTCACACACAATTCTAAGAAAGTCCTAAAAAACAAACAAACAAAAACAAAGAAATAAACAAACAAAACTATTTTGCTATCACTTTGCTATATCTGCTAAATATGGCCACTGTGAAATTACTACTCTACTATGTATAGCTGACCAATGAAGAAATCTAACTTTTGCTTCAGGGAGAACATAGGTGACCAGAAAATGGCCCATGGACACATAGATGGAATTTTTTTTTTTTTTTTTTTTTTTTTAGAGAGAGAAAGAACGTGAGCATGGAGTCGGGGGGGAGGGAAGAGGGAGAGAGAATCTTAAGCAGGCTCTATGCCCAGTGTAGAGCCTGACTTGGGGCTTGATCTCACGACTCTGAGATCATAACCTGAGCTGAAATCAAGAGTCAGACACCTAACCGACTGAGCCACTCACGTGTCCCTTGACACATGGTTGGATTAAATCCCTGCCCAGCTTCCTATCACAGAGTCAATGAAAGCTGGCATCATTGCACTATCCTGGCAGCCCTCTGATCCCAGGAATGATATCATTCCCGGTAGTGGATGTGATCAGCTCACCAAGTCACCCACCTAGGAAGACCACATAGGCATAAACCCAATGCTCCTTGAGGCATATGGTTTACTACAGACATGGAATAGAGAGTTGTAGAGTAGTCTGAAATGAGGAAACAGAGACTTAACATCACATGGGTCCAGATCTAGGCTCAGATTGCCCTGCCCAAATGGCACCACTGTTCTGTACTGTTCCCAGCCACCTGAGAAGGGTCTAGAAAATTTTGAAAAAGGTGCTCCTGGAGACCAGGATCTACACCTTGTTATGCAGAGGATATCTCTACAAACCAGACAGGTCCAGGTACCAGTGTGGTACTTAGCATATTTCATAAAAGGCACTCCACAGGATGGGAGCCCCTGAGGTGTAAGACCCAGAGCAGGTGTCAGCTTGCTGTTTATGGCCAGTAGGGTGGCCACCATAGTGGAAATGAGATCAAGTTTGTCTTATTTCCTATATATTCTTACTCCTTTGATTTTATCCATTATCCATAAGTTAATAAATATGTACGTGGGCACATATATGCACACAATTATGTAAATATGTATGTATTCAAATATTTATATATAGGTATGAGTAGACATTGACATACACATTATACATGTACATATGCATGTATCATACATGCGCACACCTATAATTATATACTTAATTCACCTACAAGTGTAGAAAGAATTTAAAATAGTTCAATGTTAATTCTTTGATAATTCTTTAGTGAAAGAAGTGTAACATTTAGGCACATTCACCAGTATACATTTGTTATAGGAAAAGAAAGAATATCTTTGTATTGCCAAGCAGTCAATGAATCACATTTCAATTAGCAAGAATTGTTCTCTGTGGTATTGAGATGCTGAATTCAGTACTTAGCGAACCATTTAATTCCTTCATTGGCAATTATCACAGAGGTAGGTGGGTATGCAAAAAATGCAAAATATCCTAATTGTTGTTTTTAGTCCAATAATAATTAGCTACTGTGTTACAGAGATCACAATATAGCATAGTTTATTTTTTGCTCCGGTTGCGTCATTTACAAATGTAATTTCTTTCAATATGAATCTACACTCATCTTTCTCATCTGTTTCTTGTGGGGTACCTATGCCATTCAATTTATGTCATGTTGAAGACAGTCATAAATGGTACACTCTATGTTTTTATTTAAAAATGAAGTTGTATTGACAAAGATAGCATGAGATAAAATACTTATACTCATTTCATATAAGCCTATAAAGTGATAAATATAACCCCTTAGATATTCAGACTTAGTGAAATGGAAAAATGGAAAAGGGCATTACCTTTAAGTCTACCCTTTAAGTATCATCAAATGCTCCACTTAGGAAGTGACATTGGGCCTGAAAACCTTCTATTTCCTCTTCCATAACTGAAATTCAATCATAATCTTTAGACTCCATTTTGAGAATTAAAGACAAAGAAACAACATTGTTCTAGAACAGGCTGTTAAAAATACACAAGTTACTTGCAAAAGCAAACAGAGCTACAGTTAATCCACATTTTCATTAATTTTCTTTTCTTTCTTTCTTTCTTTTTTTTTTTTTACTATTTTTACTCTCTATTCTTTCATCTTCTGAATTGACACATTGAAACTTATGAGACTATAAAAACATCACACCATTCATACACAAATTTACTAGGCAACGATTTAATCATGCACTGCATTGAGCTAAAAGCTCTCTCCTCTGTAACCTCTAACTTTGCCTTCTTTTTTGGTTATTTTAAGGAGTCTATCAATGGGTTTTAGAAATACATTGTCAACCGTAAATTAATAGAGCACAATAGTGGCTTTTATTGTGTGAAAATAATTCAGTAACTATCAACATATCCATTAACCAATATTACAAAAATATCATATATGTTAGCCTTAAGATTACCAGGCATTCTAGGATATTAAAAAGTCTCACTGCTTTATTATGGGCTATCTCAGGTTCAGTTTCCTAAAACTATATTTACTTATAATTTTGTAAAGGTTCCAATGACTCCTTTATTAACTATAGGGCAAAAAAAATACTCAGACTGAGATTAAAGGCCTCTTGCTATCTGTTCTCATTTGTTCTATCTTCATCTGCTCTTGCTCCTCAATATGGATTGTTTTCCCTACCTCTATATTATAATTTTCACTTTCATGATTTTTTCCATACTTTCTCTTGTGTATGTAGCTCTAACCTTTCCTTTACCCTTTTCTATTTTTTTCCCTTAGGGATCTTGTCAAATCTTAAGTTTCAATGGAAGATTTCCTTCTACATTTACTGAATTTGAGGAGGTACTTTGCCTTTCTAATTTGCCTTAGTATCCATTATTTATCTGCTAAGTTTTCTTCAAAAATATGCATATTAATTTTGTAATTAAATTATCTTCTTGGATAATCTAAGGAGACTAGGCCTACAATATATCATATACTATGCCATATTATATCACATATTATATCATATTTTACACAGACATTATTTTCATTTGTCCATAGTGCTTAAAAAGGGCTAAGAATGCAGTAGAACCTAAGTGAATATTTTGTTGACTAATTGCCCATTAGTTGAATTAAACACTTTAACACTTTCTACATAGAAAACTCATTATTCAACTTTCCTGCCATTTTCAGAATGGAAAACATTGGTAAAGAAAATGGTCAATGGTGTCAAGAAATACCAAGGGTCTGAAATTGTACCATACTTGTAAGTTAGCAAGTTACACAGTTAGTTTCATGAATAGTGGTGGAAAACAAAAGACTTTAATACAGCAAAAACAGAAGGATAAATTTCATGACTGCATTTATTCTCCTTGTCCCAAATCACACAGGAACATACAAAGAATGGCAAGTGGTGCTCGTGGATGCAAAGGTTGTGCTGAGCACAGAGCCAGACTCGGGGCTGGACCCAGGACTCAGATCATGACCTGGGCCAAAATCAAGAGTCAGCTGCTTAACTGACTAGGCCACCCAGGCGCCCCAGAAGGAAACATTTTTTCCTATCTTCTAAGGTGGTTTGCTCTGTAAGCATTCCTAAAAATAGAGTCCTAAAAAAAAAAAAGGTGGTGGGTGGGGGGATGGGTTAGCCTGGTGTTGGGTATTAAAGAGGGCACATTCTGCGTGGAGCACGGGGTGTTATGCACAAACAATGAATCATGGAACACTACATCAAAAACTAATGATGTAATGTATGGTGATTAACATAATAAAAAAATAAAAATAAATAAAAGTAAAAAAAAAAAAAGGTGGTCATTGTCCCTGGTTGCAAGATGTGCAGAAATATGAGTGTCCTAAAATAGTACTAGCCCAAAAGAGAAAAGGAGCTGGAATTCAATATAGATTGCTGAAGGAAATAACAGTTAAAAACAAAAATCACTCAGGAGTATAGCTTTCACCTTATTGCAAAAGTGAAAGAGTCAGGTTCTACCATCTCATGAGTAGATACCTAACCATCTCTCCCTGCTGCCAGTATCACCACCACCACCTTTTTCCTTTTCTCAAACTCACTGGAATTAGTGATAAAGCAGTCAATTATTTTTTTCTTATAATTCTTTTCCATTATCACCCTTCCATTTACTGAAGTGATAGGGGCTATGCACCTGTATAAGATGAAAAACACTTCTTTCACTCACCCATTACTCTTTAATCTCTCATGTAGCAGCAGCTGGGCTTAGATATACTGTCAGGCCTTAAGCTAGTTCCAGATTTGAGTCATCGAGCACTGTAGTCACCAGTCACATGTGGCTGTGAACACCTGAAATGCATCTATTGAAATGTGCTCTTTGAAATACACACTGAATTTCAAAAACTTACATGGAAAAAAATGTAACACATTCCATTAATAAACTATACATTAATTTTGTATTGAAATTATATCATTTGGCATATATTAGGTAAAATAAAATATGTTCTCAAAATTAACCACATTTCTTTTTCTTTTTCTTTGTCTTTTTCTTTTAGATTTATTTCTTTATTTGAGAGAAAGAGAAAGAGCATGAGTGGGAGGGGCAAAGGGAGAGTGGGGAGAATCTCCATCAGACTCCACGCTGAGCATGGAACTTGAGTCGGGGCTCATAACCTGGAGATCAAGACCCAAGAGGAAACCAAGAGTCAGACACTTAACTGACTGTGCCAGCCAGGTGCCCCTCTTTTTACTTTTTAATGTGGCCACCACAAAATTTAAAAATAAATATGTGGTTCACTTGTGTAACTCATATTTCATTTATAAAGCACTGATCTAAAGCTATTGTATTGAAGATGTCTGGTCTAATATGCTGCCTCTCAGAGAACATGTCTGTTGGCATCCAGGCTTAGTTGGACCACAATTAGTAATGCTCAACTACCTTAGAAAAAAATGGGTGATCCATACGTCCATCTCAAATTTATCTCCTTTACCCTCCCATATTTGAAACCAAGGCCATCTAAAATTTAACAGTGCTTAGCTTACATTTTTATACATCTTCTGCATACCTCTGTCATGTATCTTCAGTAAAAGGAGGCTGTTATTTGAGATGAGTGTTCACTGGCTCCTCAATGATTATAACACCATAATGCTGATGTTAGAAGCAGTAGAATAGAGAGCACTATAGATCTCTAGCATTTATCTACTTTATAAAGAGTAGATGGCTGAGGGCGCCTGGGTGGCTCAGTCGGTTAAGCCACTGCCTTCGGCTCAGGTCATGGTCCTGGAGTCCCGGGATCGAGTCCCGCATCGGGCTCCCTGCTCTGGGGGGAGTCTGCTTCTCCCTCTGACCCTCTTCCCTCTCGTGCTCTCTATCTCTCATTCTCTCTCTCTAATAAATAAATAAAATCTTTAAAAAAAAAAAAGAGTAGATGGCTGAGTGGCTCAGTCAGTTAAGCATCTGAGTCTTGATTTCAGGGGCATGAGTCCAAGCCCCAGGTTGGAGCCTACTTAAAAATAAATAAATAAATAAATAAATAAATAAATAAATAAATAAATAAATAAATAAAAGAATGATAAATAAAAACAACAAAGAACCTTGATTTTCACCAAATGGCTTAGTAGATTTTGAATTGCAAGTGAAATACTAGTAGAAATTGTATTCTAAGACAAGCACCTAGTCCGCGAGGGAAGTAATTAGTTATAAACACTCAGAGTTTGTTTTTTCCTTCTGATTCTTCTAAACTGTGCCTTTTTATTTTTGGCAGGTATAATGAGAGCTCAATTAAAGTTTTTGCTTTCTGTATGTGTTTTATTTTTATGTTTTTGAATTATTTGAAATGGAAGAGTATACAGAGGAATTAAAGTATGTCTTATTTAATAATAGGGCAAATAATCCTAATATCTTCAAAGTTCTACTTCTTTTGGTTAAATGAAAATGATTTAAATCACTTTCTTAAATAATAAAATGGAGCTTATTTAATATTTCAGTATTCAGAATTAAACAGTATCATTAAGTTTGTAGTCATTAGAGTTCAGTCTAATTCTGTCAACCATTTCTGAAAATATACTTACCTCCATCGGGTGCCTGGCAGGTTCAGCTGGAAGAGCATGCAACTTTTGATTTCTGGCTTGTGAGTTTGAGCCCCACATTGGGTGTAGAGATTATTGAAAACAAAACAAAACAAAAAGCTTTAAAAATAATTAAAAATAAAAATATATTTACCTCCTAACTTTGCTGTTGCTATATCGTATGCTTAAGTTGTGAGGAAGATATGAAAATACTACCCCTAAAGATGGGGAAATTAAGCTTTTTGAAAGAAGCCCCATTTCTATCAGGTATTATCATTGGGAAACAAGTACTCTCCTGGGGTCTGAGAGCAAGGAACTTGGCTGTTCTGTCTGGGTAGTGTTACTAGTACTTCATTTCATATAACTGCTGTGAATGCATACATTATAGACAATATACCTATATTGGAGGAGCTTATATAATATTATATTGCTTATAGTAGCATTGACTCCAAACTGCTGGAATGACAAATAGATATTAATGGAAAAGGGTGTTAAGTAGTTAGGGTCATCTAAAAAAATAAATTTAATGTCCCCTGTCTTACCTACCATGTAATGTTGTTGGCTCTGTTACCTCTGGTAGTATAGGAATGCCATTATACTTGCCCTAAAATACTGTGTTTCTTAATTTTTTTCACCATAGAAGAATACTTATATAAACCATTAAGAAAATGAAAAATGGGGAAGAGGTACATCTTACAGGAATCAACCTGTAAGAGTAACCTGAGAAGTAAAGGAATCTTGATAAACCAAAGCTTATATTAAACACATATATTATCAAATGCCAATTAATGTGAAAAAAGGAAGGTCCTGGAATCAGACTAAGGATTGAGTATAAATTCTATTTAGCTTTAAATGTTCCTCTAAACACTACTTACCTGATTTGATTAAAAAAATTACAGGCAGAATTAGACTAACCATTCTAGAAGGTGGATTTTCCCATAGGCAAAACACAGAAGTTAATATTAGTAAGGATCAAATATTGTTTCACAGAAGTCAGTAGGTTCCTATTAGGAGTAAGCATATTTTGCTCTCATCTCAAGAATGAGTATTATTATTAATAATATTATTTTCTTGATAACAAAAATGTGTCTAAGCAGAAAATCTAGAAACAAACCTGTCGTTTGTTTAAATCATAAAGTGAGGATTGGGCTTCTGGTATATAGCCACACCAACCAGTTTATGAGTGACAGTTCCAGTTCAGGCCTGTTGCCCTGGAGTAATCATCCATAGTACTGTCTTTCATTCTCAAGTGTTTTGAAATGATCAAAATCAAGTGGAATGAAATTACACAGTTCTGCTGGCTGTGGGGGAGAAAATCTGTTATCTAAGTAAACTAGTCTACCAAGAAGATTGAAAATCAAACATACATGGATTAGTCACAGGAGTATTCTGACTCTTTAAGAATTTAAGATAAATTGGGGGTGGGTGTTATACTTAAGTCAGTGAAAAAAAATGAAAAAAAAAAGAAAGAAAGAAATGGGACAGAGCAGGTAAGCAGGAGGTGGCAGAGATAAATTCCAGAGGCACTGGAAAGACATCTGCTATGGTTTTAATTGAATTCTCAATGCAAAATTACATGGGCAAGCCAGGATCATTTAAAGAATAAATAGAAATAAGTAGCTCTTTTAGTCTTTGCTGTTCTTCTCAATAAATTACTTGACTTAGAAAAACTAAACTAAACTAATTTGGCAGCAGTTGAACAACATCTGGGGAATTTCATTTTGGCCACAAGTTAAAATAAACCAAAAAGAAATATGTAAACATCATAAAAGCAATGCAATATGATGCTCGGATTTTCAGAAGCAATAATTTAATTGATGTAAAAAAAAGGTTTAAGCACTGAAAACCTAGTTAAATTGTAAGCATGGCATTTTTAGAGTCATGCTGACAAACCAATGTGGTTTTCTGAGTTCATAAATACAATGACAATGCTATTTAAAACCATAACATTTGAACAAAAAGAAGTATGAATTAAACTCACTTTAGATTGCTATGGATTGAAAGTTCATGTCTCCTTTAAATTCACATGTTGAAGCCCTAACCTCTAATTTGATGGCATTTGGAGATGGGAACTTTGGAGGTGATTATGGTTAGATAAGGTCAGAAGGTGGGGCTCTCATAATGGGATTAGTGCCCTTTTAAAAAGAGTAAGAGCCATGTTAGCACACAGATAGAAAGGGGAAGTCTACAAGCCAGGGAGAGTCTCACCAGAAACTATAGATAGTACCCTGATCTTGGGCTTCCAGTCTCCGGAACTATAATAAATAAGTGTTGTTTAAACCATGCGTCCATGGTACATGGACTTGTGATAGCAGCTTGAGCTAACTAAAACATGGGTATTCAAATAGTACCTACTTATATATAGTGGCCTGCTGTCATGTACATTTGTACCATGTGGCTGCAGACAGCCAAAGTTTAGGATCATTATGTGGGCATTTCATAGTACCAAATTTAATTTCCTTAAGAGGAAGATTTTTATCAATGAAATCTGCTGATAGTAGATTTCCACAGTTTAAGAAATAACCATTTATTTATAAATTAAATATCTTAAATGAATAAGAAAAGTAATTTACCAAAGATATTAAAGAAGGGAATTCTATGTTGAATGGAAGACAGATTAGACCACAAGAAGCCTGGGATAGCATTCAATTAAATTGATTGTGTGAGATTTGTGTTTTTGGCTTGGCTTAAATAAAACACTGCATTTCCATTTTAAGTGTGTGTTTATATTGATATCAAACTTACTCATCGTCTCTAAGTCATGTATATGATTGCAGTCAAATGTATATTCTATAATACTATAACCCCAGCACTCAGTCACTGATATCAATTTATAGGAATGGGGCACAACTATCCTTTAATTGACACATCATCATACAGCACTTATTCGTAATAAATAATATTTTTGCTAACAGAATTTTATACTCCCTGCTAATAGATACTGATAGTTTCCACATTGTGAGTGCAGTTTCCCAGTCTGTACCTCTCAGGAAACTTGAAATCACGATTCCCCTCACCTCTCTTCCCAATCATTCAAACTCTGCAAAAATTGTTCCCCATTCTTTGTAGAACAGAAGGATAGATAAAGATACTGTTGATGTAGCCTATATGTAGTGTCCTCTCAACAAACGTAAGGAGGAAACAGAAAATACTCAGCATAATAAATATTTTTCCCCCTCTTGATTATTGTTTGTTTGAAATTCCTGAAAAAAAAGTCATGCCTTCAATGGATGGTATATTGATATGTATACTTAGGATCATTATGGTTAATATAGGTTCTGAATGGCTAAATTTGATGCTGAATTGCATTCAAGGAAATAAATGCATTAATCTCCATTAAAATGTTCTTTACTTAAGAATCTTATTATCCATTTCCAATTAAATAGGAGATTTCTAAATGAGAATACTATAGATATTTGACTTTGGATTTTAATATCAATGAACAAAAATTTTCCTTTATTCTTCCTTCTTTCATAATAGTTTACTAGATTGATCCTCAGGATCTTCAATTTAAACTCTTGCTATTCTAATTAGCTGTATCTGTAGAGTTATTTATCACCAACTTGCCAAGATCTAAATAAGTCAACCATATCTTTCTTCCCCATACTTTACCTGTTACTCTGTTTCCTTGAAGCATGTTCTTAATTTTTCCCAGATACCTAATGTCCTCATTTACCTTCTGAATACCTAGAATTACTGACTGATTTTCCCACCATGGGCTCACTCATCATAATTGGTCTTAAATACTTCCAAAATACACTTTCCAGGGGACAATAAAACTTTCACTACAGGATCAGTACAAAAATGCTCAACTAGATTTAAAAGGGAAAAGTTTTAAAATTGGAGTTTTTACTCTGTATAACTATCTATTTACAAGGTTTTTTTTTTGTATGTTTGTTTGTTTTTTGATGTAGTGGTCCATGATTCATTGTTTGCGAAAACACCCAGTGCTCCATGCAATACATGCCCTCCTTAATACCCATCACCGGGCTAACCCATCCCCCCACCATCTAAAACCTTCAGTTTGTTTCTCAGAGTCCATAGTCTCTCATGGTTCGTCTCCCCCTCTGATTCTCACCCCCATTCTTCCCCTCCTGCTATCTTCTTCTTCTTCTTTTTTTTTTTTTAACATATAATGTATTATTTGTTTCAGAGGTACAGGTCTGTGATTCATCAGTCCTACACAATTCACAGCGTTCACCATAGCACATACCCTCCCCAATGTCTATCACCCAGCCACCCCAACCCTCTCACACCCCCACTACTCCAGCAACCCTGTTTGTTTCCTGAGATTAAGAATTCCTCATATCAGTGAGATCATATGATACTTGTCTTTTTCTGATTGACATATTTTGCTTAGCATAATACCCTCTAGTTCCATCCACGTCATTGCAAATGGCAAGATTTCATTCCTTTTGATGGCTGCATAATATTCTATTGTGTATATATACCATTTTTCTTTATCCAATTATCTGTTGATGGACATCTTGGCTCTTTCCAAAGTTTGGCTATTGTGGACATTGATGCTATAAACATCAGGGTGCATGTACCCCTGCAGATCACTACATTTGTATCTTTGGGGTAAATACCCAGTAGTGCAATTGTTGGGTCGTAGGGTAGCTCTATTTTCAACTTTTTGAGGAACCTCCATTCTGTTTTCCAAAGAGGCTGCACCAGCTTGCATTTCCACCAACAGCGTAGGAGGGTTCTCCTTTCTCCACATCCCCGCCAACATCTGTCATTTCCTGACTTGTTAATTTTAGCCATTCTGACTGGTGTGAGGTGGTATCTCATTGAGGTTTTGATTTGGATTTCCCTGATGCTGAACAATGTTGAGCACTTTTTAATGTGTCTGTTGCCCATTTGGATGTCTTCTTTGGAAAAATGTGTTTATGTCTTCTGCTCATGTCTTGATTGGATTATTTGTTCTTTGGGTGTTGAGTTTGATAAGTTCTTTATAAATTTTGGATACTAGCCCTTTATCTGAAATGTCATTTGCAAATATCTTCTCCCATTCTGTCAGTTGTCTTTTGGTTTTGTTGACAGTTTCTTTTGCTGTCCAAAGCTTTTTATCTTGATGAAATCCCAATAGTTCATTTTGCCCTTGCTTCACTTGCATTTGGCGATGTTTCTAGGAAGAAGTTGCTGTGGCTGAAGTCGAAGAGGTTGCTGCCTGTGTTCTCCTTTGGGATTTTGATGGACTCCTGTCTCATGTTTAGGTCTTTCAACCGTTTGGAGTCTATTTTTGTGTGTGGTGTAAGGAAATAGTCCAGTTTCATTCTTCTGTATGTGGCTGTCCAATTTTCCCAACACCATTTGTTGAAGAGACTATCTTTTTTCCACTGGACATTCTTTCCTGCTTTGTCAAAGATTAGTTGACCATAGACTTGGGGGTCCATTTCTGGGCTCTCTATTCTGTTCCATTGACCTATATGTTGTTTTTGTGCCAGGACCATGCTGTCTTGATGACAGCTTTGTAATAGAGCTTGAAGTCTGGAATTGTGATGCCACCAGTTTTGCTTTTCTTTTTCAACATTCCTCTGGCTATTCGGGGCCTTTTCTGGTTCCATACAAATTTTAGGATTATTTGTTCCATTTCTTTGAATAAAGTTGATGGTATTTTGATAGGGATTGCATTAAATGTGTAGATTGCTCTAGGTAGCATTGACATCTTCAAAATATTTGTTCTTCCAATCCCTGAGCATGGAATGTTTTTCCATTCCTTTGTGTCTTCCTCAATTTCTTTCATGAGTATTTTATAGTTTTCTGAGTACAGATCCTTTGTCTCTTTGGTTAGATTTATTCCTAGGTATCTTGTGGTTTTGGGTGCAATTGTAAATGGGAACAACTCCTTAATTTCTCTTTCTTCAGTCTTGTTATTGGTGTATAGAAATGCCACTGATTCCTGGGCATTGATTTTATACCCTGCCACTTTACTGAATTCCTGTATGATTTCTAGCAGTTCTGGGGTGGAGTCTTTTGGAATTTCCACATAAAGTATCATATCATCTGCAAAGAATGAGAGTTTGACTTCTTCTTTGCCAATTCGGATGCTTTTTATTTCTTTTTGTTGTCTGATTGTTGTGGCTAGGACTTCTAGTACTATGTTGAATAGCAGTGGTGACATTGGACATCCCTGCCATGTTCCTGACCTTAAGGGGAAAGCTCTCAGTTTTTCTCCATTGAGAATGATATTCACTGTGGGTTTTCATAGGTGGCTTTTATGATATTGAGGTTTGTACCCTCTATCCTTACACTCTGGAGAGTTTTAATCAAGAAAGGATGCTGTACTTTCTCAAATGCTTTTTCTGCATCTATTGAGGGGATCATATGGTTCTTGTTCTTTTTTTTTTATTAATGTATCATATCACATTGATTGATTTGTGGATGTTGAACCAACCTTGCAGCTCAGGAATAAATCTCACTAGTTTGTGGTGAATAATCCTTTTAATGTACTGTTGGATCCTATTGGCTAGTATTTTGGTGAAAATTTTTGCATCCATGTTCATCAGGGATATTGGTCTGTAATTCTCCGTTTCGATGGGGTCTTTGTCTGGTTTGGGGATCAAGGTAATGCTGGGCTCATAAAAAATTAGTTTGGAAGTTTTCCTTCCATTTCTATTTTTTGGAACAGTTTCAGAAGAATAGGTATTAATTCTTTAAATGTTTGGTAGAATTCCCTTGGGAAGCCATCTGGCCCTGGGCTCTTGTTTTTTGGTAGATTTTTAATTATTGCTTCAATTTCCTTACTGGTTATTGGTTTGTTCAGGTTCTCTATTTCTTCCTGGTTCAGTTTTGGTAGTTTATACATCCCTAGGAATGCATCCATTTCTTCCAGATTATCTAATTTGCTGGCATAGAGTTGCTCATAATATGTTCTTATAATTGTTTGTATTTCTTTGGTGTTGGTTGTGATCTCTCCTCTTTCATTCATGATTTTATTTTTTTGGGTCCTTTCTCTTTTCTTTTTGATAATCTAGCCAGGAGTTTATCAATCTTATTAATTCTTTCAAAGAACCAGCTCCTAGTTTCGTTTATCTGTTCTACTGTTCTTTTGGTTTCTAGTTCATTGATTTCTGCACTGATCTTTATTATTTCTCTTCTCCTGCTGGGTTTAGGCTTTATTTGCTGTTCTTTCTCCAACTCCTTCAGGAGTAGGGTCAGGTTGTGTATATGAGACCTTTCTTGTTTCTTGAGAAAGGCTTGTATTGCTATATAATTTCCTCTTAGGACTGCCTTTGCTGCCTCCCAAAGATTTTGAACAGTTGTGTTTTCATTTTCATTTGTTTCCATGAATGTTTTTAATTCTTCTTTAATTTCCTGGTTGACCCATTCATTCTTTAGTAGGATGCTCTTTAGCTTCCATGTATTTGAGTTCTTTCCAGCTTTCCCCTTGTGATTGAGTTCTAGTTTCAAAGCATTGTGGTCTGAAAATATGCAGGGAATGATCCTAATTTTTGGTACCGGTTGAGACCTGATTTTTGACCTAGGATGTATCTATTCTGGATAATGTTCCATGGGCACTAGAGATGAATGTGTGTTCTGTTGCTTTGGGATGGAATGTTCTGAATATATCTGTGAAGTCCATTTGGTCCAGTGTGTCATTTAAAGCCTTTAATTCCTTGTTGATCTTTTGCTTAGATGATCTGTCCATTTCAGGGAAGGGGGTGTTAAAGTCCCCTACTATTATTGTATTGTTGTCGATGTGTTTCTTTGCTTTTGTTATTAATTGCCTTATATAATTGGCTGCTCCCCTGTTAGGGGCATAGATATTTACAATTGTTAGATCTTCTTGTTGGATAGACCCTTTAAGTAGGATATAGTGTCCTTCCTCATCTCTTATTATAGTTTTTGGTTTAAAATCTAATTTGTCTGATATAAGGATTGCCACCCCAGCTTTCTTTTGTTGTCCATTAGCATGGTAAATTGTTTTCCACCCCTTCACTTTCAATCTGGAGGTGACTTTGGGTCTAAAATGAGTCTCTTGCAGGCAGCATATCGATGGGTCTTGTTTTTTTTTTTTTTTTATCCAATCTAATACCTTGTGTCTTTTGATTGGGGCTTTTAGCCTATTTACATTTAGGGTAACTACTGAAAGATATGAATTTAGTGCCATTGTATTGCCTGTAAGGTGACTGTTACTGTATATTGTCTCTATTCCTTTCTTGTCTGTTACTTTTAGGCTCTCTCTTTGCTTCGACGACCCCTTTCAATATTTCTTGTAGGGCTGGTTTTGTGTTTGCAAATTCTTTTTGTTTTCGTTTGTCCTGGAAGCTATTTATCTCTCCTTCTACTTTCAATGACAGCCTAGCTGGGTATAGTATTCTTGGCTGCATATTTTTCTCGTTTAGTGCTCTGAATATGTCACGCCAGTCCTTTCTGGCCTGCCAGGTCTCTGTGGATAGGTCTGTTGCCAATCCAATATTTCTACCATTGTAGGTTACAGATCTCTTGTGCTGAGTGGCTTTCAGGATTTTCTCTTTGTCTCTGAGACTTGTAAGTTTTACTATTAGATGTTGGGGTGTTGACCTATTTTTACTGATTTTGAGGGGGGTTCACTGTGTCTCCTGGATTTTGATGCCTGTTTTCTTCCCCAAATCAAGGAAGTTCTCTGGTATAATTTGCTCCAATATACCTTCTGCCCCCCCTTCTTCTTCTGAGATCCCAATTATTCTAATATTGTTTCGTCTTATGACATCACTTATCTCTCAAATTCTCCCCTCGTGATCCAGTAGTTGTTTATCTCTTTCGCTCAGCTTCTTTATTCTCCATCATTTGGTCTTCTAGATCACTAATCCTCTCTTCTGCCTAATTTATCCTAGTAGTTAGAGACTCCATTTTTTATTGCACCTCATTAATAGCCTTTTTGATTTCGACTTGGTTAGATTTTAGTTCTTTTATTTCTCCAGAAAGGGTTTTTCTAGTATCTTCCATGCTTTTTTCAAGCCCAGCTAGTATCTTTATAATTGTCATTCTGAACTCTAATTCAGACATCTTACTAATGTCCATATTGATTAGGTCCCTGGCAGTCGGTACTCCCTCTTACTCTTTTTTTTGAGGTGAGTTCTTCCGTCTTGTCATTTTGTCCAGAGGAGAATAGATGAGTGAGAGAACAAAATACTAACAGGGTAACAACAGCCCCAGAAAAATATACACTAAAATCAGAAGAGACCCGAAACCAGGGGGAAATAAAGGGAAAGAAAGAAAGAAAGAAAAAAAAAAGAACATGATCAAATATGATTAGGCTGGTGAATAGATCAGTGCCACACACTAGATTTTGGGCATATTTTGGTCTTTTAGAAGAAACTGCCTCTGAAAATTTTAAAGAAAGAAAAACTTATATATGTACAAAAATATGGGTAAATACAATGAAGGGATGGAATATGACTGTAAACTCGAAAATTATTAAAGATTTTATAAAAGGAATTGATAAGATAATAAGCTGGTTCAAAAAAGAAAGAAGAGAAATTAAAAAAAAAAAAAAAAAAGGGAGAGAATGTGACCAGGCAGGAGACTAGAACAAAGCCATACACTAGAGATTTAGGGTATATTTTGGTCTATTAGAAGAAACTGTATCCCAAAATTTTAAAGAGAGAACAATTTATATATGTACAAAAAATAAGGTTAACTACAATGAAGGGATAGAATATGACTCTTCCAGAAAGTGGTCGCTTTTCTGTTCAGAGAGCTGCTGCTATTCTTTTCTTCAATCTCTTGTTGAGTTGGTAGGTGTTCAGAATGGTCTGATGGCTATCTAGCTGAATTCCTGGGACCAGACCTATTTACAAGCTTTTAATAATAATATCAGAACCTACTCTTCTTATTGATAAAAAGTAACTAGTGTCAGTAATTTGGATTTCATATTTTATTGATATCCTTGCCTGTTTTCTTGGTGACATCCTTATCCCTCATGCATATTAGGCCTTTTTAATGGCTTGTTAAATGAAGCTAGATTTATAGGAAAATTCACTAACTCTAAACCAGCATTTTTATATTAAGAAAATGCCTCCAGGTCATTAAGTTTTGAGCACCAAATGCACTTGGGCATCAAATGCAAATGCAAGATAACAGCAGATTTTTTCTTCTTCAAAATCTATACCACTTTTTTTTTCATTTTATTTACTCTCTCTAATGGTAGTAAATATGGAATTGTAATGGGAATCCATGTGGTCTTTTAGACAACTCCAGGTATAGATGTTTCATTTGTATGGAAGGGAAAAAAAAAATATATATATATATATATGCATCAATGAAGTAGGTAAGGTCCCCAGAAAAGAGTAGGTTATTTGCTTCCATGTAGGCAGTACTTCCCAGATCAGGATAAAGACATTTAGCAATCTCCATTGGATCCTTTAGATATGAGACACCTGTGCTTTCCTCTCTCTTTGATAGTTAGGAAACCTGAACATTTGATGACAAAGGGAACACATCTGGTCAGGAGTCCCACAAGGGTTGGAGTCAATGTATTTTATCCTTTAATGGTTTAACAGGTTCTACAGACTAACATTTCATATTTTCACAAGAGACAACACTAGAATGATGCTCAATAACTCCTCAACTAGTTTTCCTACTTTCATGAATGACTTGAGTTGTCAACTGAGTGACTTGGTTGTCAGAGTCTCCCACTTTGGTCTTCCATTCTTGTCCACAGAGTTCCCACATCTTTGGACTTTTTCTTGTCAATTTAACTTCCCATTCCCTCTGGGATCTATTAACTACTCTAAAAACAAAAATTGTCCCTGTTGGAGTATAAATGCATGTTAATTTATTCAGAATTATTTATGTCTCCCTGAGGTATTTAAATTTTCATAGAGAATTCCTTGGAGGGGGACAGATATTTGAAAACCATTTAAAACAACATCTGTTTTCAAAAAGATTATATTCAAATTTGAGTAACATCTAGAATAAGGTATAACATAATTAGGCTAAATTATCTTCTTTATGCTAGAAAATATTTAGAGTTTTGATGAAAAATGGCAAGTGAAGAAACCATAGGGGTAGAAAAAGAACCATTATTTTGTGGAAGATTTAGCTGTGAAATTAAAAGAAAGACAAAAAGCCACAATAGCAGGAATGCAAACAATAAGTTTATTTGACAATAAAGTGCTAACTTTCAGAGCAAGACATTTATGTTATGGAAAATAATAAATCATATTGATAGTTTGAGCTAGAATATGAAAGACCTTGAATACCACATTCCAAAATTCTTCCTTGTTTTGCCAGGAAACAGAGAATCACTGCAGGTTGTTTATGGAAAGAATGTGATTATGAAGTTTGAGACTATACTAAAGGTAGATTACTGGGTTGATTGATGGCATTAAAGAAAGTGTCAGTAAAACACACACAGAATTTGAGGATGATGTCCATGAGAAAGAAAAGTTACAAAAATATTTTTATGGGCAAGTGAATAAGATTTGTTATTTTTCTAGCTTACAGGACTTGAATAATAATATATACTTAATTTAAACTCTGAAGTTGAGAAATTGAGGACATTTTGAGAGGTACAGAATTGGGCAGGGGAGGGAAAGAAGAACAACAAATTCATTTTAGATAAGATAGTGGGGCATAGTGATTTACACAATTCCTAGTACATTACTGCTGTGCAAATATCTGATACATAAATCTATAAAGAAGTTTGCAGGAGAAGGAAATATGATTTGGGATATTGCAAATATCCAAATATTGAAAATATCTCCTTACATGGGAAGGAGGGCAGGGATATGACAAATATCCTCAATATTACAAATATCCAAATATTACAAATATGCCCTTACATGGGAAGGCAGGGCTGGAGAGACATGTATTAGGAAATCATCCACATGACAATAATTAGAAGTACTAGTTAAGCCAAAGAATGATAAAACCCAAAGGAAGTCTTTGGTATAGCAGACCTGGTGGATATTTTTAATTAGTAGAAGTTTCCAGGCCATCACTTTACCCAGTGATATATAGACAATAAGCAATTTCATAATTTCATATTAATCTTACAAGTAAAACTGATCTTTATACCGCCTTCATGATGTGGGTGAAAAAACTTTTTAGCATTTGTAGGGACCATGGGTAGGCCACCCCACAATGGGCAATTTGTTATGAACATTATTTTGAGTTAAAAGCAATCAAAACCCAGCAGATTCAGGAAAAGCTCTTTATGCCCCCGCCAACTGCCTGCTTGTAGCAGGAGAAAAGCTATTAATAGAGATTCCTCTTTACCTACAAAACTTACCTACATAATAGGACAAATTTTGTTTTCTAAACATCTCCTTTCACCTTCCTGCTGAGGGTATTTCTCCCCTTTGTATCCTCAGACTTCTACCCTTCTCCTTAGCTCATATAAGCATCATGTCACCTCACTGTTTTTGGAATTTCCATGTCTCTGTGGATTCCCCCATACATATGCTATTAAATTTGATTTTCTCCTGTTAATCAGTCTCAATTTTATTCTTAGTCCAGCTAGAAGGACCTTGAAGGGTGGAGGAAATAATCCTTCCCCAACACATTCTGTAGCTCTTTTCTTTAATAAACTTTTTATTTTTTAATTTTTATTGTTTTAACAAATATATATTTCTTAAATATTTTATTTATTTGACAGAGAGAGACATAGCGAGAAAGGGAACACAAGCAGGGCAAGTGGGAGAGGGAGAAGCTGGCTTCCCACGGAGCAGGGAGCCCAATGCAGGACTCCATCCCAGGACCCTGAGATCATGACCTGAGCTGAAGGCAAATGCTTAATGACTGAGCCACCCAGGCATCCCAATAAACTTTTTATTTTATAAGGGTTTACGATTTACTGAAAAATTGAAAGCATAGTACATTTGTCACAATTAATGAACCAATAATGATGCAGTGTTGTTAATTAATGCCCATATTTTATTTAGATTTCTTAGTTTTTACCTAATATTCATTTTCTTGCCTAGGATCCCTTTTAGGATATCACATTACATTTAGTCATCATGTCTCTTTTGACCCCTCTTGGTTGTGACAGCTTCTCATGCTTTCCTGGTTTTTTATGACCTTGGTAGTTTTGAGGAGTTCTGGTTAAATATCGTGTAAAATGTCCATTTATTGAGATTTTTCTGATGTTTTTATCATGGTTAGACTTGGGTTATATGTTTTGAGGAGAAAGACCAGAAAGGTAAATTTTATTTTCATCTCATCATATCAATATTATTTCATTGTTGATACTAACCTTGATCATTTGGTTGTGAGAGTGTCTGTCAGGTTTCTCTACTATAAAAACTTATTCTCCTTTCCCCCCTTCTCTACCTCTTTATAATTTTCTAAAGCTCACAGATGTTACTTATCCATTGTGATTTGGAAATAATGCACTCACAATATCCACAGTTTCTTACATATCTGCCCTCTTCCCAAACTGTAACACACAATATAGAGGGACACTTAAATAAACAAAATTTTAAAATTTACACTATGTGAGTTGCAATGTTAGGGATATTATGTGGGATCAAATGGTTAGGCACGTACACATACATACCTACTTTTCTAAAGACATATTTATCCCTGGATGAGATTTGAGATTTAGGAAATAGCACGGTGATTCTCAAATTTGCCAGTATGTTAAATCACCTAGAGATCATTAAAAACTACTGATGGCTGGGTCCTATCCCCAAAGATTCTCATTTCATTGGCCTGAGGTTTTTCCTGAGTATCAGGGTATTTAAAAACCTTCTCTGGTAATTCCAGTGTATACAATCAAGTATGAGATCCACTAGCCTGCAGCAATTACTATGGTCAATTTGCTTTGCCAGCTGTAACAACAGTTAGTTACAGCAAAGAGTGAGTAATTGGGGAGGGGTGTTATATTGTTATTCTATTAAGAACACTTTGGCTCAATCAAGGGAGGCTATAGAATACACCTTAAAAATGCACTTTAATTACATGTCAATTATTTGTGAATATATCTCAATAAAAATCAGTCATTCAATGAACACTTTAAAACCTAACATCCTTTACTACAAATTCTAAGAAACCATAAGACCACTTCTCTGAAAAAAAAATTTTCAATATGGAAAAATTGATAAAAAGTAGTATGGTATACCTGTCATTATGAACATTTTAAGAAGTAGATTTTTGTGTACACACTAAAGAAGAAAAGTGAAAATAATAATCAGAGAAGTAGGGGGTGGCTCAATGATACCCAGAAATGGTGTGATTTAGTATATATACCCAAAGAAATATATACCAAAACAAAAATCATGTCAACTTTTTGATACTCTTGATAAAAGATAATGCCATATGAATAATTTGTAGGAGAAGCTTATAAAGTTATTTTATGTACACTTAAATTATAGTTAGAGTAGTATCAGAGGTTTACTACTAATAAGCCTCTTAAACCAACAAATCTAAACAGAAAAAAATCTGTTAGCAGACTATAGAAGATTTTTTTTTATTTTTACCAGAAAACTCTCCTCCTGTTCTTAACTGGATGTCAGGACTAGTGTCAGAGAGCAGAACCTTATTGGTTGACAACAGTCCTCAAACTGAGCTAATTCAGCTCCATGGAATAGCAAACCATACTTAGAAAGCATGCCAGTACATGTCTTAATTGGAGTAGCAAGTGTTTATCCACACATCACTTCTGAGGGACAACTATCTGGGTAACTTTGGGTTCTCTATTATTTTCAGACAATAGAGTTAAGAATTATTCTTTTCTAAGACCATTCCACTATTTAGAATAGCTATTAATGTAAGGCCACGAAAGAGACAAAATGAAAAATTGCAATGTACTTGTTTTTTATTATTTTCTGATTAAAACTCTGAAATTTTAGAGCTAGTTTTTCTAAAGCCATCGCAATTTAAAAATACATAATGTTGCTTTCAGTCTAAGATCACTGACACCACCATACATGTACACACACAAACCTCTTTTCAAATGCATTTCTTAGGTTAATGAAAAAAGAAATGATTTATGGACTATCTGAAAATGAATTATAGTGAGAGCACTACACAATAAAAACAGAGAATTGGGCTAAGAAATAAGTTTGAAGATGAGGCATATCTTTAAAAAGTTACTAGAATATAAAAGAGATTGAAAATAAATTAATAAGCAATCTTAAGCAGCAAGAAAAGAACATCACAATAAATATTATGAAAAAAATGAATTAATAAAGATAAAGAAAATGATGAACCAGACAGATAATAATAAAGTTTATGCTGGGTTGGAGAAATATATCTATCTGTCTTCAGAAAGAGTAATGCAAATCACTAAAAATAACAATGACAATATATAAAAGATAAAGAATGAGAGAGTAGCATAACACAGAAACATAGAAGACTTACAAAATTATAAATCTGGAAATCTTGACTAATTTTTAGGGGGGAGGGATCATGCAGCATAAAATTACTCAAGAACAGTTACAGAACCTGAAGGGATGATTTCATAGACTTAAAAAACTTTAAAGGCTATCAACGATCTGCCTCCAAATAAGGTAAATCTATTATGATGAATTCTACCAAACTTTCAAGAAAATATTTCCTATGATATGTAAACATTCCAAGATCACAGTAAAAGATAGATAACTGTTTGAATCAGTCCTTGATGGTACGGTACCCCTAATACCCACAGTTGGACAAGGTGAATATAAAATTAATCTGTACATTGTGATACTATGAAGTATCATTACTTTAAAGTAAATTATAAATTTAATTAAAGCCTTAGCATATAAAGCCTAGTTATAATTATGCATAAAGTATCATGACCAAGTAGAATTTGTCCTAGGAATATAATAATTAATAGATCAACTGATATATTATCATAATTAATTGAATCAAATCATAACCCTATGATTTTATTATTCGATGATGGAAAATAATTTTCAGTTATACATTAGGTTGTGATTTAAAAAAAAGCACAAGTTAAGTATAAACACCTAGAAGAAATGGGCGCCTGGGTGGCTCAGTCGGTTAAGCGTCTGCCTTCGGCTCAGGTCATGATCCCGGGGTCCTGGGACCGAGTTCCATGTCAGGCTCCCTGCTCAGAGGGGAGTCTGCTTCTCCCTCTCCCTCTGCCTGCCACTCCCCCTGCTTGTGCACGCTCTCTGACAAATACATAAATTAAAAAAAAAAACCTATAAAAAACCTATAAAACCTTAAAAAATAATTAATACAGGGAAACTACTGAAGTATTCCTTTTACAGTTAAAAATAAGACCAGAAAGATGGATCAAGCGTATGTTGCGTTAAGTGAGATAAGTCAGACTGAGAAAGATAAATAACATAAAATTGCACTCATATGTAGAATCTAAAAAACCAAAACAAATGAATAAGCAAACAGACATAAAATGTTAATCAGACCTGTAAATGCAGAGAATAAACTGATAATTGCTGGAAAGAGAGGGGTGGGGAGGGGCAAAATAGGTGAAGGCAACTGGGAGATTTAGGTTGCAGGTTACGGAATGAGTAAGTCGTGGGAATATAAGGCACAGCATAGGGAAGATTAGTCAATGACACCGTAATAGTGCTGCATGGTGACAGGTGCTGAATACAGATACCATAATGTAGAGAGATGTTGAATTACTATGTTCTACACCTGAAACTAATGCCACATTGTGAGTCAACTATCCTCAAATAAAAAAAAATGAAAATAAGGATAAAATATATTGAATTAGAGTACACACCACACACACACGGACAAGACTGCAATGTTCACTATCATCTGCACTAAGCAAAAGTACTATGGGGGTTCTAGCTGATTTAATAAGAAAAATAATAAGAATAATAGGATAAATAGCCACAAACAACATGATTTGCTACCAAAAACATTCATGGGAGACATTTAAACACAAAAAATAGTGACAGTAAAAAATAAGGCTTCCATATGAGATTAACATATAAAAAATACATATAGTCTCCTAAATGCCAGAATGACTACAAATGTATAATAGCCAAAAAGGATCACTAATAATACAAGTAACAATTCTAAAGAAACTCTGAGTAATTCAATAAGAAATGGATGAAAATCATATACAGAAACTATCAAATTTTTCAAAGGTCTTAAACTGACACCTAAATAAATATATATCTTTATCATGGTCTGGGATATCATGACTCAAATTGTCAGTCTTTTCTATGAATAAGCTATATCCCACCCAAACACTTAAAATATATTAAAAGAAACTATTCTAAATGCAATCTAAAAGAGTAATTGTCCAAAAATAATAAACACTAATTTCAAAAAGATAAATGAGATGGGGTGAGCATAAATTTTCCCTACCAGAAATCAAAACATCAATGTACCATATAGTTAGGATAATTTAAAGACAGTTGGCTAGCAAATACGAAAAACATCATGCCCTCCATTTTCCATTACCAACAAAGTTTATGACTTATATTAAAAAGTAAAATATAAAACAAGTCATCTCACAAAGACCAAGAGACAGACAGAGGCAAAGATAGAGACAAAACAAAGAGAAGACAGAGAAATACACATCTTAAATTTTGTATGTCCTTGAAAAATCATCAAGACCCTAGTAAATAGGCATTCAAAAATCACAGTCTTCTTTTACTTTGAACTAATTCTGTGACTCCCCTTTTTTTCTAATGTATATGAGGGCAAATCTCTCTTCCTAGGAACACAAAGCAAGTTCCAGAAAAGGTTGAGGTGGTGAATCTTGGATTATACTCAATTATAAGAAAAGAAAATATAATGTAGGAAGAATTAAGATGTGATTGTCTCCACTTTTTTGCTGATTGCCAATCTGTTTTATTTATAAGGCTAGTATATCTTCCCTTATTTAAAAAAAAAAAAAAGAGGCGCCTGGGTGGCTCAGTCAGTTAAGCCTCTGATTGAGGCTCACGTCCCAATCTCAGGGTCCTGGGGTCCAGCCGTGCAGGGTTCCACCCTCCATGGGGAGTCATCTTCTCCCTCTCCCTCTGCTCCTCCTCCTACTGCCCACTTGCTTTCTCTCTCAAATAAATAAATAAAATCTTTAAAAAAGAAAAAATTCCAACATGATTTTTTAAACTTTTTTAATAATACAGGAAATAAACAGTATGTTGTTACAGAAGAGGGCCCAGAAACAAGTATGCATAAATGGGACTATTGCCTTCTATGTGAATTCATATATAATCACTTCAAAAAAAAAAAACTGCATTTAAAATTGCTGGGATGACTGGCTCTCTATACGAAAACAATTCCTTAAATAATACTGCACATAACATGTATTACAAATAAAAATCTAATATATATTAAAATCTTTGATAGATATATTAAAGATATAAAAATTAGACATTATGTGTTGATGTGGGAAACAAAGGAAAAGAAAAAAAAATAAATTTCCTTACTACTTAGAGCCCATTCACAAGTCAGGCAGAGTGACATTCCTCTAGGAACTCAGCTGCCTCCATTTTAATATTTTGCTAAGAGCAAAAGGCAATTTTAGCTTAACATTATTCTGAGCCCCCAGGATCCTGTAAGTCTACTTTAACATATAAAAATTCCTTTGGAAACTTCCTTTATATCTATTCCCTCAAGATGCATGTTGGCAATCATCCCCCAAGCACATGACCCACCAATATACATCTAAAGGGTCTCATAACTGAGGTTTTATTAGACAGTAATAAATGACTTTTTCCCAACAGTAGCTAGCTCCCTCAAGGTCCTGGAAATCTTGCTTCCAAAATTCCTTATAGACTTACACTATTTCTAATGCCCTCCCAACTTCAAAGTATATAATCAGCCACTCCTTGTAACCCCAATGCAGCTTTTTCTGCACACAGGTCATGTCCCTGTGCTTTAAAAAAACGACCTTTTTGCACTGAAGATGTCTCAAGAATTCTTTCTTGGCCATTGGCTCCGAACTCCAATTTCAAACCACATGATGTATAAAGGTATAGAGCATATAAAACAAAATGGAGAGAGCAACAGATTTCAGCAATAAAAGGCAAAACATTC
The DNA here is from genome assembly GCF_037043125.1 of Eumetopias jubatus. Lineage (NCBI taxonomy): Eukaryota > Metazoa > Chordata > Mammalia > Carnivora > Otariidae > Eumetopias > Eumetopias jubatus. The sequence continues at coordinate 42,431,931 of NW_028274815.1, forward strand.
TTTACATCTGACATCAACATAATTTTTAAACAAAAAATGATCTAGAAGAACTTGCAATATGTATTTTGAAAATAATAAATATTCATAACATAAAATAAGTTCCATAAATTACAAAAAGACAAGAAAACTATATATATATATACATATGATATAACTCAGCAACTCAGAGAAGAAGTGTAAAAGACTAGTAGACTTTTGAAAAATATGCTTATTTTTTATAATGTTAAGGAAATGTGTATTTTTTAAAAAGAAGAACTAGATATAATTTTTCCACTGAATTTGAAAACATTTAAACTAGCAATAATATCCTATGTTGATTTGTCATGTGGAAATTGTATTCAAATACAAGGCTGATGCAAATGTAGGCTCATAAAGAACTTTTGGAAAGCGATTTGACCATGTTTATCAAAATATGATATTCTTTGTCCCAATAATTCAAGTATAGTTATTCACTGTAATTTAATATACTCAAATGTATGCACAAAGATATTGTGCACGTGTGCTACATCACTGTTTTAATAGTAAAATACTGGTAATAATTAATAATAAGAGAATAGTTGAATATATTTGGGGATATCTACAGTAATACTTAAAATGGAACCATTACAATTAGTGAGACCCTTTAATTATGAATGTTATATTTCAGAGATTGTGATATATACCAAAAAAGTATATCCATTATAACAAAGAGGACAGTTTTTAAGATCACTATTATAATTTTGTTAAGTCTTTGACCAGGTATTCCAAAATAGAATTGATAACATAGCATCAGGAATTGCTTTTACCAAGAATTCATAAACATTTTTGACAGAAAAGTGTTAACATTTCTGTGAATACCCTCACCATGAGGAAGTATCTGTGAACACTATCTGTTCACTGTTTAAAACATAAAGGAACCTAATGGAAATGGGGAAATTGTCTATTTATTTTTTCTTGCTAGCTTTGATATGGACTTTAATACCACTTTATTTGTGATTTTAAAAATTAAAATCAAATATAAAAAATAACTTTTAAAAATATTGAAACTACATTTAATTGACAGATAACTTTATGATTTACTGTAATTTGTTTAGAACTCTTTTTCTTTAATTTGATCATCTCTTAATCATCCTGGAATTATTTATTAAGTACACTTTGCAATATAAAAATGTAGAGATAGGTATTTTTTCCTAAGCTGTAAAAATTATAATAGTAAAGATACATTTATTTTAGGGGGAAAAACTTTATATATAAGTGATTTGAATTATATTTTGTAGGGCTTTTCTATAGTTATGAAATAAATTAATTCTTTCTCCTCCCCTTACAATTGTTTGCCTTATTATCCTGGGGAAAATAACTGAACAAAACAAAACCTCTAACAGCTAGATAAAAGAAAATTGCAGCAATTATTATCAGTTTTCACTTCCTTCTTCTCTTTGGAAAGTTTTATAAGGTGGCAGACTATCTCAATACCACATCTTTTCCAGCCTCAAAATTATAAGCTGTAAATGGTATGAATGGCTGTGATTAGTCCCAGGAAGAACTTGATGGTTTGTTCTCTCGGCCTCTTATTCTTTAGTGTATAAACTTGGTGTAGTCCTCTGTGTGTTTTAGCATTAAATTTTTGACATGCCAGAAATGTTTTTCTTCTTTGATTATGCTAGAAGAAAGCAGTAACATTAAATAAGGCTTTCCATTAGTCTTTTCCAATCAATAAAAATAGATGAAAACACTGACAAGAAGAGTGGTAAAGACCTTTGGTAGGAACAATGACAATCACACAATAAAGCCACTGAGTAAGTTCTGCTAGACTTGATGAAAATGGTGCAAGATTAAATGACCAAATCAAAGCTCAGGCCACAGATTCATTATATTTATGTTATAAAAGCATTAAAAATGTGCAAAAGTATATATACCAAAATTATAACATTGACTTTCTGGGTGGTGGTAATACAGATAGTTAGAGATAGAAATAGAGATAGAGACATAGTATCTACAATTTCTTGCGACAAATATGTCTTTTTTATAACTAAAAACATAATTCTAAATCATTTGTTATTAGGTGATTGCCAATTGAAATAATATAATACCACTACACACCAATTACAATGGCTAGAATTATTATTTTTTTAAATGCCAAATGCTGGTGCAGATGCAGAACAAAAGGACCTTTCAGTTAACGCTGATGGGCACACAAATGACAATGCCACTTTGAAGACTGCTTGAGAATTTCTTACAAAGCTAAACATAATTTTTACCTTAGGATCCAGCAATCCCATCATAGGTATTTATCCCCCTAATTTGCAAATTTTGGTAACATAAACTTTGCATGTGAATGTTTATAGCAGCTGGAAGCAACCAAGATGCCCTTCAAAGGGTGATTGGATAAACAAACTGCGGTACATCTATACAATGTAATGTATTCGACAATAAAAAGAAACAAGCTATCAGGCTATGAAAAGGCATCATTGAAACTTAATGCATATTGCTGAGCAAAAGACAGGTTGTTATAGGGGCGCCTGGGTGGCTCAGGCATTAAGTGTCTGCCTTTGGCTCAGGTCACAGTCCCAGGGTCCTAGGATCGAGCCTGCATTGAGCCCCGGATCGGGCTCCCTGCTCAGCGGGAAGCCTGTTTCTCCCTCTCCTACTCCCCCTGCTTGTGTTCCCTCTCTCACTGTGTATCTCTCTGTCAAATAAATAAATAAAATCTTAAAAAAAAAAGATAGGTCGTTATAGCTACATACTGTGTAATTCCAATTTTACAACATTCTGGAAAGGAAAATCTAGAGACAGTGAAGAGTTAGTGGTTCTCATGGGTTCAGGTGGAAGGAGGGGGCTAAACAGGTGAAGCACAGAGGATGTGGAGTGGTGAAAACATTCTGTATGATACTGCAAGGGTAGACCCAAGAAATTATGCATTTGTCAAAACCCTTAAAACTACAGTACAAAGAGTGAAACAATGTATATATATATTAAAAACAAATTATTTTTGATGGGGTTTCCCAAGAAGGAATGCAGACTGTCACAAAAGAATCTAACTGAATTACAAAATGTGTGAAACTACCTAAGTGAAGAGGGTGGGGGGAAGGTACAAACTTAAGTAAGTTTGTGCACAGATGGAGTTTATAAGATTGAAGACGAAAGGAACTACACATAAGCCCTGTACTCAGTTAATAAAGTTTCCTATTGGATGCTGAAACAATTCTGCTACTAATACTGGAACTGAACAATTTATGATGAATCACAGATGGTAGGAAAGGGAGTTTTTACAGATAAGCAAGAAGGGGAAGCTAGAATAATCTAGGTGGTAAAAAAAACTAGAGTTGGAGATAATGTAAACTCATGTTTATCTTAATATTGATACAGATGCTTACATATAGAAATATATGTTTATGTATGTGTATGTGAGTTAGTCTACACACACATATATTTTCTTACTCTTGTTTGCTGGAAAGGCCAACAAGAAACAACATAGCCATAGCAATAAAAAAATCTCGTACCCAGATCATGATTTCTACTACCATTCTCCAATAAAAGGAACCAGGGCTTCTTGGAGAAATGACTGCATACAGGACCTGGACAGAAAATAAGACAGGATGAACCTGAAGTGTCTTGAAGTGCCAGAAAGCAAGAAAGTGCTAATAATAATAATGATGATGATGATGATGCTGATGCTGGAATTATGACAAAGTGTCACAGGAGGTGACTGAAAGAGCTCTAAATGGGCAAAACTAGAACAATTTGGGCATCAAAATAAGTAAAACTATTGGATTATAAACTTTAGGATAAATGAATATTCTGGAGTCATACTGATACAAATAAATGATTGAATAAATAAATAAAGGAAGGAAAAGAGACAAATGTCTTATGCAGAAGAATTCCAAATAATTTTTGTAGGTATTCCACCCACTCCCCAGGAGGTAATAGCATAAATTCTTACTCTTCAAGTGTGGGCAGCTTATAGTAACTTATGTCCAAAGACTACTTGGAAGAAGGGGGAAAGAGTAACTTTACAGTGGAGAAACCTGAAAAACACCACCACAGCCACATGATCAAAGTAAACCTCTACAGTGACAAATCATGTTGGTAATATGTAACCTAAACATGACGTGATAAAATACTACTTCATCTCTGTGGTCTTCTTCCCCAAAGCATATGCTCTGAACTTAATCATAAGGAAATAACATCAGGCAAATTCCAATAGAGGGATATCTTATAAAATACTCAAAAAATACTCCTCAAAAATGGCAAGTTCCTCAAAAACAAGGAAACTTGGAGAAACTGTGACAGCCAAAAGGAACCTAAGGGGACATGACAGGATAGAATCCAGGAACAAAGATATTAGGTAAAATCTAAGCAAATCTGAGAAAACCAAGTTTTATTTAATAATCACATATCAATATTAGTTCATTAGTTGTGACAATATTAGTAAGATAATTCTTATCTTAGAATTAGATATTTAGAATATTAGATGATTATATATCTAGAATTAGATATTAGAATTACCTTACTAATACAGAGCTTACTATCAGATGTTAGTGATAGGAGAAACTAGGAATTCTCTACTATCTTCTCAATTCTTCTGTAAATATAAAACTCTTCTAAAAATATAGCATTTAAAAGAATGAATAGGATACATTTATCTATATCCACAAACAGAAAAAAAAAGCATCTGAAAGAATATCAATCAAGTTTCATGATGAGTACCTGATTTTTGAAGCAATTTTTCATTATTCTTATTTATCAATGATTAGACTTTTTTTCTAAACTGAATATAGAGGCGCACCTGGGTGGCTCAGATGATTAAACGTCTGCCTTCGGCTCAGGTCATGATCCCGGGATCCTGGGATCGAGTACCATATCGGGTTCCCTGTTCAGTGGGGAGTCTGCTTCTCCCTCTCCCTCTGCCATTCTCTCCACTTGTGCTCTCTGGCTCTATCGCTCTGTCAAATAAATAAATAAAATTTATTTATTTATTTATTTATTTTTAAAAGATTTTATTTATTTGAGAGAGTGAGAATGAGAGAGAGAGAGCACGAGAGGGAAGAGGGTCAGAGGGAGAAGCCGACTCCCCGCTGAGCAGGAAGCCCGATGTGGGACTCAATCCCGGGACTGCAGGATCATGACCTGAGCCGAAGGCAGTCGCTTAACCAACTGAGCCACCCAGGCGCCTTAAATAAATAAAATTAAAAAAAAAAAACTGAATATAGATTTATTTTATTATATAAACCAAGAGTATTTTAAAAAATCCTTTATTTATTTATTTATTTATTTATATTTTTAAAGATTTTATTTATTTATTTAACAGAGAGAGAGAGAACGCACAAGCAGGGGGAGCAGCAGAGGGAGAGGGAGAAGCAAGCTCTCCACTGAGCAGGGAGCCCAACACAGGGCTCCATCCCAGGACCCTGGGATCATGACCTGAGCAGAAGGCAGACGCTTAACCAACTGAGCCACCCAGGCGCCCCAAAACTTTTATTTTTTAATAATCAACCAAAGAATGAACTCAGAGCACCCTCACTATACGGATGTCATTACTATCCACTTACATTATGAGTAGGATTTTAATAACATCTGCTCAAATGCAGTGACGATGCCTCTGTGCTTTCATCTGGGGATTGCGAGGAGAGGTACAGATACTCAAGCAGCTCTTAGGGGTACAGAAAAAAATGGTCTCAGGATTAAACTTCAAAATCTCGCAAAAAAGTGGGTTTAATTTGGTGGGAATCTTCTCTGATGTTGCTTAATATAATAATGCCAAGTAAAATCTGGTCTTTAAACTGGGTGATGATGCTAAATAGACGAACTCAAATATCAACCACAAAGTCCTTTCCAAATCAATGGATTCAGTGAAGTTTAGGTTGTTGTAAACAGAGATCATTGGAATGTGCCCATTGGGAAAAATGAGTGATTTCTTAGCCACAGAGGATTAGATGTTTAGGAGGTTAGAGATTTAACTAAGCATTTTTATCTTTTGTGAAATGGATCACAGAAATGAAATAAGTAGTTATTAATTTAGATGGTATAAGAAATTGATACAATTACATAAAAAGTGAAGTACACTTAAAACACCATCTTAATAAAACTTTTATATATGTAGACTAATTATCGCATTTGATTCTCACAGCCCACTAAAATGTTTTTTGGTTAACGTTATTATCAATACCATATATAGAAGGGAAATAAGGTTCAGAGAGGCTAAATATATTGCCACAGGTCTCACAACTTGCAGTGACAAGATATGGATTTGACCTACATATTATGAATCTATGACTGGGTAGTTTTGTTTGTTTGCATGTATTATTTTGTTTTTAGAAATTACAGTCTTCTCCCAAACCCTGAAAAAAGTACACTACAAAAGTACACTTTAAGTAGAACATACAGCCATATATTGAATTGATCCTAAATCATATCTTATGCCATGTTTTGGGTGACTGGGATGTATAATATTAGGTTGCTTAGAGGAATCTAGTAGAATTTGAATATCCAAATTAATTTTATTTACCTCAAAAAATTACACACCTTGGAAATAGTTTATATTCAACATCCAGATCACTGTTCTAATATGATTAACCTTGATTTTAGGGTAAAACCCAAAGGTTATACACTACCTTCAAAATCAGGTTATTAGCCTCATAAAAATGCAAAGTCAAATGTATAAAAAACTGCTACTTTATGTAGGTTGCCATATGTCATAGGCAACAAACTACTGACTGAACATATGTGAATAGAATTTATTACCGGAATAAAAGAAATCCTTTAGCAAGAATAAGTGGACGCATATTCAGTGATGACAAACTCAAATTATAGGTTTGGTCAGAATTTTGAAGCATATGTGAATAAAGTACCATGCTTATAAACCTAAATTTCATCTATAATATCCCTGCCAAACCATGCTAACATTTTGTCCAGCATTTTTTCTGTTTTTTTTTTTTTCTGTGTACTTCTTAAAAGCTCCAGTGGCAATACTTTCACTAAACACTTATATTTCAAATATTCAAATATATTCAAATACATTTCACTATAGTCCAAAGCTATAATTACCTTATTGAGCAGCTTTATTAGAAGATGTCAATCCATAGTTACCTACTTTCTCTTATAGCTCATTTACGTTAGAGTAAAATTTAATCCTGAGATCATCAGGGAAACCATCTTCCAAATATTTGCTGAGAGTTTGCTCTGAGCCAACAACCTCCCGAGACAAACCTTGGGGTCATTATTATGAATGAAATATAGAATCTGCTATCAGGATATTTCATCTCAATAAAGAAATCCCTACACAGTTTAGAGGAAACAAGTTATAAAACAAAAAGTCTATATCTTGTCCAAATTATCTTCACTTACGAAGTAATAAGGAAAAAATCACAAATGTATCAAAAATAAGCAAACCAAATAACAAATAAATAAATGAGTAATAACTAAGGTGTAAGGGCTCCCAATGATTCTGAAAGGATATGTTGCCCAACTTTCTGTTATTTTAAATTTTTCTTAGAGGTATTTTTAATAAAATACAATTTTATATAGACATTAATGGTTTACTTCAGTCACAGTAAGAACTCACTAATAATCATAAATAAGATTAATAGTACTAAAAGAACAATATAACCATATTGGTAGAAAAGGTAATGAGGTAGCTCACCATTATTGGTTGGTACTAGATTAGTGTCCATAAGTGAGAACATTGTTATATGTTAGTAATAATTAGTAATTACTAACCCAAAAACTAAGAAAAGATCTGATTCACAATCACCAAAACTTGTGTAATTGAAAAGGCTTCAGCCCCTTGTGCCAGCCTAGCAGTCTTTAAGATTTAGCAAGCACTCTTAGCCTGCATGATTAACTAAACCTTTCTTTGTATATCTATAGATCATGCATTCTTTCCTAGAAAGAACAGAGCTCTTCTGCATGTCACCAGGCTCTCTTGCACAGCCTCCACCCAGGGTACCACGGAACCAGAACTTCTTGCATAACGTCAGAGCACCTAGATAACTGTGTAGCTGGCATCATGGAGTCTGCACAGAATCAAGAAATGTCACAGATTACTGCACTCCCTTAACTGATCAAACTCCTTGAAAAATCTCTGGGCCAGGCAGAAACCTCTGAGTTGGCCTTCTGACAAGAGTCTGCCTTCTTCCCAGGTGGCCGGCCTCCTGAATAAAGCTCAATTTTTTTTCCAATCCAAACTCATCTCTTGAGTGTTGGCTTTTCAAGTGACCGGCAGCTGAACTTGGGTTTCGGTAACACAGTTTATAATAAATTGTTCATTACTGCCTGTGGGGTAACTATAATTAAAACAAAATAATCTTCCAACCCAGAAATCTCCACAAAGGTACTAGAAGAAACACCCTTACTATTGAAGCATTAAACCAAAACGTGATATGGTCAAGCAGATTTTCATAGAAATAGCTGATATAACACATTATATACATGTTCTCAAGATAAACAACTAGTCCTCTTGTAAGAGGACTTGACAGCACCATTTGTGATATATAGTTTATCTTAACTTTACCTGGTAATCGAGGTGACCGCCTATGTTAGCCAGTAGGCTTTATCCAGAGGAAAAGCACACTTCTCATATCTTTATGACAGGAGGTAGTTTTACAAATCGGAGCAAGGAACCCACTGAAGTTAAGATTCTTAGGAGGGGTACCACCCCTCTCCAGGTTTACATTTCAAAGACATGGCTCCCAGACATTCCCAGGTCAAAAAGCTGACAAAAGGCTTATCTAGTCTTCAAAAGGATTTATATACATTTCAAAGCAAGGAGAAAGCACTTATAGTTGCAAGTTTTATAAGATAAATGCTCTAAGAAAAAGGAGGGGAGGGAAATCTCTCCCTTTATTTTCAAAAGGGAGAAGTAAGCCTCTTATTTGTAATTTGTATTTGTCCTTTTATGACTCAGATTTTAACTACTGAAACAATGGAAGGAAATTTAAAGAAAAACATACACAAAAAGAGCCTATGAAGCAGAAAAAAGAGAAAGAAAAACATACATAAAAGAAAAAAAAGTATTTAGCTCTAAGAACAACTCAATTAAGATGGACTAGGAAATGATGTAATAAGGAAATACCCTAAACATGTATCAGAAATTTACTATTTAACATATTTAAAGAGATGGTACAAACCTATAAAAAATCTAATTTTAAAATGTGTATCATTCAACACAATAAGAAATCCAAAAATTTTCAAAAACTAAAAGGCTAGTCAATCTTTCCTTTAATAAGTGAACTTAGTTAATATTAAAAAAAATTAATTCATACCTATTAGCCAAGAAGATCACTTGATTGATGAGAGGCAGGCAATCCATTCCAATCCAAAGCATTAGACCTTTCCTGTTGTCGTCCACCACTCTGCCCACCTGGCATTTCTTTCATTGAAGACGGACATTAAAAAATATTTTAAAGTAAGTAAAAAAAAAATAGTAAGTTAGGTTCTAACTTGAGCATTATCCAACAGTTTTTTTTTTTTTTTTAATTTTCAGAATTTTGTTTCAGGTCAATCCCAGGCCTAGAAATCAAGAGGCTAGATATGGTAGCAGTTGACATATTCAGGTTTTATTATTGGAATTTTCCTTTTTTAAATTAATAAAACAAGCTCAAATAGTGAATTTATACCTAAAGACTTCAGAGAATCAAACAAGAATATTATACGACTCAAAGGAGAAGCCAAAAAACAGTCACTTTTGTGAAGCAAAAATACTGTAATGGAGACCAAAATGGGTTCTTTTGGTAGTTTGTTTGTTTGTTTTTTTCCAAGTGGAGAGGAAGGGATAGACAAAGTGTCCTTCCACCACACAGACTTTATGTAGATGTCCACAATTTACAATATTTGTCAGGGTTCCTAGAGAATCAGCCAATGTAGATGGTGTGGTCTAGACAATGAGCACTGTGTCTCTTTGAAGAACAAGTTTGTTCCTATGGTTTCTAAGATGCCATTGTAATTGAATGTAAAATCTATTTTTATAAAGAATAAAACAAAACATTTTTCTCTTATTTTAAACATGTTCAACATGTTTAAAATAGCTTTATACTTTTTTTTCAAGTGCAGGAGTTGCAAACTATGTCCAGTTCACAAGTCAAATCCAGTCTGTGACCTATTTTTGTAGTCTTCAAGTTGAGAATTTTTTTACATTTTGAAAGGGTTGTAAAAAATACACACACACACACACACACACACACACACACACACTGCAACAGAGAACATGTGTGGTGCACAAAGTCTAAAGTATTTGCTATCTGGCTATTTAAAGAAACAGTTTGCTAATCCCTGCTTTTAGTGAATTGTCTTTTTTTGGAGGGGGAGTTGAAGGGGGAAGTTTATACCTTCAAAACAGAGCTAACATATTGCTCACTCTAAACTTTCTTTTTTTTTTTTAAGATGAAACCAGTTCCTTTTACTCTAAATATCTTCCTTCCTAACTTTGTGATTATTTTTTTATTATTAACTATATACTGGCATACTGTGTTTTCTTTTATACACATGAATGCACATATGTGTGTGCACTAGTATGCGTTCCCTGTGATAGGACTCATTAAATATGTGATATTGATGATTTTGTAGATAAAGATAAAACATGTTAACTAAAAGAGTCCTTCCACATGGGGATAAAGCAATTTGTTCTAAAATACTAAATGAGAGGTGTCCTGAGGTCCTTACAGAATCTGGTGTCACCAGCTAGACCCCAAGAACTGACCTTTACTGCCTACCTGTGTACTCACTAACCTTTGTCTTACATTTTTCCTTAAGCTCTTTTTTCTAGTTTACCTCTTAACTAAAGCAATGAAACCTGAAACCACCCCTCAGGCCATGGTGACTGCCCTGACAAGAACCCCCACTAGCCCAGACCACCCAGACAATTTGAGCTTAGCTCCTGACTCCAGTCTCCCCAGATGAACTGTGGAGTGACCCCTGGAATGACTGACAACTACCCTTACCTCACTATAACTCTAATATCTCACCCAAGAAGGAGCCTCATTTACACAACATACAACATACATATAGGTATGTTTCCCTAAGGCACAGGGGTGACCTTATGCTGGTCTTTACATACCATGAGAAGGCTTCCCTTATCTAAATATTCAACCTAACCCTAAACAAAAGGAATCCATTCACCCTCTCTCATGGAGTCATGGCTTTGGAAGCTATTCCCCATGATCTCCTTATTAGCCGCAAAGAAAACTTTGTGCAACGACTCACCTGGTACAGTTTCTGACTCACCAAGAAGTGAACTCACATCAGTTTGGTTACACTGGGAGTACTTGCAATGTAAAGAAGATTGGTATCTCACTTTCCTATCAGACATATCCAATTAAGCAAGCAGTCTTCCATCAGTCTTGCTCCTACAGGTACTGGATGTAGACAATGGCAAAGCAGTGATAGCCAAGCGGCCTGCCTTCTTGCCTGTTGCCAGAGCTATGCCAAATGCTTTCTAGTGGGTCAACTAAACCTCATGGGAAATAGCCATCCTAAATCTCTTACTAGTATTGTATTTGAGAGGTCTTGCTGGAGTGAATTTTTCTACTTCAGTAAACTGTGCACTTGGGAGAGCTCCTAAAGAAAATCCAAATATCTTGTGCATGCACCCCATAAAAGAGCCTGCATTTAGAAACCAGTCATACACCGGGCACCAGTGGTCCATTGCCAGAAAAGCAACATCAGGCAACACAAGGAGGACTCATCTTTTCCTGTCTCCCACTCCCAAATATAAGACAGTCATAGAACTATCGCATGCAAAAGGGAAGTGGGAGGAAATAGCCATGCTCTCACTCATGCTCAGTTGGTTGGACGTCTGACTCTTGATTTCGGCTTAGGTCATGATCTCAGGGTCGTGAGAACAAGCCCTGTATCGGGCTCCACACTGGGTGTTGAATCTGCTTGAGATTCTCTCTCCCTCTCTCTTTGCTCCCCCGACCACCCAACCCTCTCTCTCTCTGAAAAAAAAAAAAAAGAGAGAAAAGAGAAATACACTCATGCTATTTTTGTGTTTTTGTGTCTTTCTTTCTTTCTTTCTTTTTCTTTCTTTCTTTTTCTTTCTTTCTTTCTTTCTTTCTTTCTTTCTTTCTTTCTTTCTTTCTTTCTTTCTTTCTTTCGTTCTTTCTTTCTTTCTTTCTTTCTTTCTTTCTTTCTTTCTTTCTTCTTTCTTTCTTTCTATTCACATGTGTTTTTGTCTAGATCCATTTTTTTAAAGATCTTTAAGAGATTAGGTTTAATTTGGGGTGTATCTCCTTTGGGGAGGATTAAGTTTATGGAACATAATTTTTCTATCTCTTATTTGTAGAATAAAGGACAACAATGCCTCCAAACTGAAAAAAAGTGATACATTTACTCCCTTATCTGACACAAATATAGGCTGACATTATCAGATACTAATTTTCCATGACATAGAATGTGATTTTTTTCCCAATTGTACTGACTTCTGTATTCATTTGATTAACAATGAATGGCTTGTACATTGTCTTGGTTAAAACAGAATTCTCCTGACATTTGCCATAATTCAATTCTGTAGAGAAAAAAGGAGGAATAATGCCACCAGATAACTTTAGGCTTATTTAACAACTGACTGGGCTGAAAGAAGTACCTTCTTTTGTTTGGAGTTAGTGCAAATTTAGGAGCTTTACCCCTAGTACAGTGTCCACCCTATTAAACAGTACTCAAGGTGATTAAGATGTTCTTCCTTTACCTCTGTGAATGTCCTCATTCTTCCTCAAGTGAGTAACTTGACAAAGATCAGGGTCATTTTATGGACAGAGCTGGATATACTATGATATCCATGGACTTTAACATATTGGGAAGCATTGAATTGCAATCCAGACAGACCCATATTAAAAGTGAACTCATACTACTTTCAAATACCGGATGGAATTAGAGAAATAATTTACACTCTGCCACTCAGGGTAATCTCATCTGTTAACTAGGATAACTTTTATCCATAAGATTGTTATAATTGTTAAATTAGGTATTTATTGAAGACCTACTTCATTGTTTTTTAAAATATTTTTAAGTTTGTTTGTTTGTTTGTTTATTTTTTAGTAATCTCTCTACCCAACATGGGGCTCAAACTCACAACCCTGGGATCAGGAGTCACATGCTCTTCCAACTGAGCCAGCTAGGTACCCTGAGAACCTAGGCATGCCAGCTATGACAGCGTGCTCCAGTCCTCATGTAGTTTACAGGCAAATAGGGAAAGAGACCATGTACAAGTAGGCAAACAGATACATATTTAAATTAAAAATTTAATAACACTGAGAATAAAATGTAAAGAGATGCTATAATAGATAAAAATGTAATAAGGTGTAGCATATTTTAATTTTGAGTATCTAGGAAGTGGAGTGGAATTTAGAGATCTAAAAATATAAGAAGTGGTCAACCATAGGGTCAAAAGGCAATGAGGAAGGAAAGAACTTGGCAACTGAGACACTCACAATTATTGGGATATAAAACTTTCAGCCCAGTGCCAAGCATGTAGTAATAATTTAATAAGAGTAACTTCTGGTTTTCCCTATAAATATCTCATTGAACAATTAATTTGCCATTAGGTCTTTGTTATTCTTGAAATTTGATTTTGAATCTTTGTCTCATAGTAGTTATGTGATTTTGTCCAAAAATCTGAAATGGTTGAAATAACTGCTCTCTGAACTTCATGGACAGAATGAACCTTGTCCCAGAAGAGGTAGACATTCAAGTCAGAATAAACCATGCCTATGGGACTATAGAAATTCAAGTTATCCAATCCTGAGCCTCAGAACACAGTCAATTATGAGTTGTGGGAAGTGATGGGAATTGTTTTGGATGTTTTATATTAATTCCTTCAAGGCTAATACATAATAAAGACACATTTTCATTTTATGATGTGACACTCAGAATCACGAATTCTGTGTAAGGGAGGAATGTGTTTATGTGTGTATTTAAGGGCTATAATGGCCACTAACACACAAAAGCCCAGACTGATCAACAGTTGATAGTTCTCTTTGTTTCCTCAAGTATATCTTTTGCTTTAAAACTATCAGTTTAGTAGATTTTCTCTTTGTGTGTTGTGGGGATATATTCATTCCTTTCCATATTAGCCTGTTAACTGAATTGACATAATCTTTGTGAGGGTTAAGTGGAGTCATTTTCATAGTGGGTACTCACAGAGACTGTCACAAGTTATGGATAAACAACTGAAAATTTAGCTGTGATGTTTAAACCTTGGATATGTTTAAAGCTGTGTGTATCTGTGAAATTAAAAATCAGGAAATGTTAGACTTTGGTCCTGAGTTTCTTCAGTTTTGGACCCTTAGCGACAAGGGCATCCATTAGGAAGCAGGATTGGAGAAAACTTGGCTGATATTCCCTTATTTTAGACACAGATTGATTTATAACAGAAAGCAAACTGGAAAACCATGGACCACCATGTAGACTGAGAAGTGGCCAATAAGTTATTTTCCACGTAGAGAAGACCAAGTTGAGGTCCAAACTCAGTCCAAGGTTCTTTTACTGAGACTGTAGGAGCAGCACAAGAAAGAACATATACTCTGGTCTTTTTCAATTCAATCCTGGGGTTTTTTCAATTTCAAAAGTGGGGGAGATTTTTTATTTCTAACTAATGTTGGAAGACCCATTACTCATATCTCTTCTTGTTCTCTGCTCCTTTATATTTTTAATAATTCAAATAGCTCTTTTTCAGTAGGTTTTATTTTAGTAGGATATGAATAATTTTTCATTGTTCCTTTCACTAATTATAGCAGTTAACATTACTAATATACTTGTTAACCAATAACCTATCCAGGGACTTCAATACTCAGGTCAAATTTGATTTTCTCTAGGAAGCCTTCTCCATTCTTCATCAACAGGGTTGGTGACTTTTTGATCTTTGATCATATAGCACCATTTTTATATTTTTATCAAATTATCCTGTTCTGTGATTATTGGTTTACTCGCTTTCTACTCTGCTTAAGAATAAAATTGTACACGGCAATAACTGTGTATCATATACAAATTTGCATACCCAGGTATTCTGTTAGAATCTGGCACATGGTAAGTGCAAGATGTAACTGTGTTAAATATATACATTTCAGTTTCTTATTATCTTCAGTCACATACTATACACCTCTATCTTCAGCAGGTAGAATTATAAATCCGTGCCAAATTCACAAACTGGCTGCCTAAGATTAGAAGTGTAGCAGTGGAAAGTGATAGGTTTAGGAAGATCCTGGAAGCAACAATATTAACAAATCCTCTGAAATTTTGAGATATGAACTTAGCAAAACAAAACAAAACAAACAAACCTCTATTTCTGGCCGATAATTATATCCACACAAACAGAGGAACTTATTTTCAAATTATAATTGTCTCCGAGGTTAATTTATCCTTCTGTCTCTTTTTACCCTTCAAAATTATTTTGAAACATCCACTAATGAGATAGAAATATTTTAGAGACTGGCAAGTCCCAGAATCACTCTTAAGACCAATCACTATTAAATAAAACAGAGCAGAGAAGAGTGTGTGTGTGTGTGTGTGTGTGTGTGTGTGTGTGTGTGTTTCTAAGTATGTATGTGTATCACTTATTATATATTTATGTGTGTTATATACATATGCCTGAATGTATACATTTTTATCAAAGGAAGTGACTCTTCCTATTGTTATTAATATTTATTTGGCGATTAAAAAAGAAAATTTTGGCATTAAACCTTTTCCCTATTCCACCATTGTCTTCAATTCATTCCCTTTGTTTCTTGTTTCACATTTCCTTTTGTTTATTCTGCTTTATCTCTTACATTTAGTACACTTCTCACCAGATGCAGAATAAGGAGAATGGGCTTTGGGACCAGAGAAATTTGAGTTTGAAATTCCAGCTCTCCTATTTATTGTCTGAGAGGACTTGGCAAGTCACGTACACCTTCTGAAAGTCAAGGGAAAAGCAGAAACAACAAGGGTGTCCTAGAGCTAGAGCATGGCAGGAACTACTAAATAATAAATAATAAAACAGTTTTCAAAGTTATGTCTTTCTGCCTTATACATGTAGAATATCGATCATTTGCTCCATTCTTTTGCCCATTATCTGGTTACACCTTTTATTACTAGTTCTTTTGTTGCAATCTGCACTCAAAATTAACATCGTTTTATTTCCTTTCATTTGCATCCTATGCATTTCCACAATTTCTATTTTAGTTCAGTCTCTCAAGATTTCAAACACACCAATTCAAAAACTATTTCTAGCACATTAGTGAAACATCATCTCGCCTACCATCAGTTTCTCCTTGCAAAAACATAATAAATGGTTGCCAATTTCACCCTCCCCAAAACACTCCATCATCATATGGTGTTCCTAATGACATCTATCTGACCCCTTCATTCCTATTATATCAAATAAAAACTCACTACCTGGCTTCCAAAGCATTTGAACTTGTACTTCCCATGCATGCTATCGCCTCTTGAGGAGCAGAGCCACATGTCCAACAGAAACCTCAAAATTAGTATTTTGTAAGCTCAGCTCATTTATCCTTGCCTCAAACTACCTTAAGCTTTTATTTTCCCAAACTTACTTAAGAGCATTAGCAACTATCTAGGCATCTAAAAACAGAAATCTTAATGTTTTCCTCAAATCCTACTTCTTCATTCTCAGAACTAATTAATCCACCAAGTAATGGATATTTGAGTTTCTAAATATCTCTCAAGACCATCTTACTTCCATTCTCTTGGATTATTTCAGGATCTTACTATCCAGGTCATTTGAAGGCATCTCCTCAAAGTTAAAACTTCATCTGATGTATTTTAGTCCAGCCGATCTTACAAAAATGGAACTCGCATTGCTTAGTACAAACCCATTGTATATGCTCCAAATGTGGCAGGTAATGCCCTTCAAAATCAGGGGCCTTTCCTGTATCCCCCTCTGCCATACTACCAGAAACCTTCTTTCTCTGAGGAACTAAACTTCATTCAGTCCCTCAAATGGCCAAGGGATCTCAGAGTTCTGTTTTTCATTAGGCTGAAATATATTTTCTCACTGTGATCATAAAGAAAATGTCTACACATCTATTAACACAGGGCACAGTTACTTCCCCTTTTGGGACTAGCTGGGCTGACTATTTCACTCATGTGGTTTCAATCCCCACCATGTCAGCTATAGCTTTCATCATCCTGAACTGTATTGTCTGTGCATGATCTGAATTACTGAGACAGATCTATTCCTCTAAATGGCTGGTGCAGTAAATGCTCTGTGCCCAAATTAGAAAACAGATGAGCATACATTCTGTTCTTCATTACGGCCATGGTCCCCATACCGCCCCCATCATGTGATCTTCCCATATTATCCTCAGCTCTTCTGAGCCTTACTATGTTTTCCTTTCTCAACATAGCTTCCTTTTCACTTTACAATATTAAGAACAAAAACAAAAAACTCTTTTAATTTTCATGACATCATTGTGAGGGGAGTGTTTCATCTGCTATCATTGTAAAACTAAATGAGACTCAGAACTGATGACTGCCCAAAAGTCTAACACTCAAATATTAGCAGAACCAGGAGAAGAAACCAGAACCAATGCCACAACTAATAATTACTTTCACTACATTATGCTATAACCCCATCTAAATTCATTTTTTTATATAAAGATTTTACTTATTTGATAGAGAGAGAGAGAGGGAGCACAAGCAGGAGAGGGAGAAGCAGGCTCCCCGCTGAGCAGGGAGCCAGACGTAAGACTCGATCCCAGGATCATGACCTCAGCTGAAGGCAGACGCCTAACTGACTGAGCCACTGAGGCGCCCCACATCTAAATTCCTTCTGAACAATATCACAATTGCTCCCTTTGTGACTGCCTAAGTAATCCATGCTCAATCTGCCTCTCCTGTGGTTATCTCTGTCAATTACATTCTGAATCACAGAGAACTGTGTCATATGCCATTTCACATAATCCTCTACTCCTAATCTAACATCCAAATCCTTCTTTTGTGAAATGGAGGTAATAATAGAAATCTCATATGAATAAAATGAATGCTAAATGGATAAAATGTTTAGGATATGTAGCACAATATCAGTACATATTAGAAATCCATCATATACTAATTTCTATTATTTTCTTTAAGATAACCTTAACTAGTTTAAAGTTTTGTAATATCAAAATTTGTCTCTTTGTCTTTGTGTATTACATAGCCCATTGCATAGTACAAACAAATAGTAAGTTAATTGATAATGTAGGTTTTATCCTTTTGCTGCTTATAATGATTTTTTAAAAATGTAGCATGAGTATTTGTCATTTTATATTATTACCCCAATATAATTTTTTCTATATTGATTTATTAGGATAGAAAATCCTTATCCCCATTTTAGAAGTACAAATAAATTCACTGGGATAAGAAAAAAATAAATGAGGTACAAAAACCTGATAAAGACTGAAGGAAAATATTATTATTATTATTTTTTAAATATTTTATTTATTTATTTGAGAGAGAGAATGAGAGAGAGAGAGAGAGCACATGAGAGGGGGGAGGGTCAGAGGGAGAAGCAGACTCCCCGCTGAGCAGGGAGCCCGATGTGGAACTCGATCCTGGACTCCAGGATCATGACCTGAGCCGAAAGCAGTCGCTTAACCAACTGAGCCACCCAGGCGCCCAGGAAAATATTATTTTAAAAAGCATGATTATCTTCCATGAATATACCCCCCAAATTATTTGTAGTTTTATTAGAGCTAATTAGTGTTCAGATATTTGCTTGTAAGGAAGATAAACATTGAAATAAATATTTTACATAAAAAAGTATATAAATCAGTACATACTGTTCCCATTAACAGGAATAAACTACCTGCCTATAGACTCCAAATAGAGATATAGTGATATATCTCGATTTATGTACACTTATGTAAGAATATAACATTGATAGATTTGAATTAGAATGATTAACTAAAATAATCTGTGAAGTACATTTTTTTCCCTTTGGTTGCTCAGACCCAAATCTCTGGAATCATCCTCTACTTATTTCCTTTATACCTATGTTCAATACTTTAGCAAATACTGTGAGCTCAAAATACCTCCAGAATTTGACCACGTTTTACCCCCTCCACTTTAACTCCTTCTGCTTCACAATTATCAGTCACTTGAATGTTTCTAATAGCCTCTTCTCTTGCCTCCCTGCTTCCACTCTGGTTCTCTGATGATAATACATTTCACATAGCTGCTATTTATGGTGCTTCTTTGAAGCATAACGCAGACGAGCTTCCCCTCACCCCCAATTCTTTAAAATCATCAGATGGCCTCCACTTCTCTCACAGGAAAAGCCAAATTCCCTAAAAAGTCCTATATAATCTGGCTCCACACTCTTGTTCTGGTTTCTCCCTCCTATACTTGACTCTGGCCAAACTAATGGTATTGCTGTTCCTGGAACTAGCCAAGAATATTCCAGACATAGGGCTTTTGAACTTGCTCTTCCCTCTTCATGGATCAATCTTTCCCTTATGTCCAAATGACTTATTCCCTCACTACCTTCAAGCATTGCCTCAAATGTTACCTAATTATGGTAAAGTATCTTCTTTGATTTTTCTAGATAACATAGAATTCCTTGCCTTCCCCAGAACTCCTGTTCTTGCGCTGTTTTTTCTTTCTTTCTTTCTATAAAGTCTTATAAAATCTATCCTAGCTATGTAGAAATGTAGGCTCCTTGAGGGCAATGCATTGGACTATTTCATTCACTGTGTTGATGTGGAATGTGATTTGCCATCTATAAGACTGTCAGTCGATATTAAATAAATGAATAAAAAATAATTGGGAAAGTTTGAATGACAAATGCCAAACTAAGATAGTATTGGCAACAAATATAATGGATTAAATTTGGATATTACTATTACATAAGGTGCTTTTACAAATCAAGAATAAGTCAAGGAGGAAAATTTCAATAGAATAAATATGAGTCACATATAAATATTTGGAAAAAAATGTCACCTTGCCAGAAATCAAAGATATGAAATTTCATTTCTTAACCAAGAAAAAATTAAGATAATAAAAAATCAAAACAAATTAAATGCCATCAATACTACATTGGTTAATTAAAATAATGTACACGTATGCAATATTGTGTTACATAGTAAATTAACATGACTATTCTTCTATTTCTATTAATATGAAATATTTCTTTGACACATGTTGAGGTAAATAAGCCACTACAAATCAGTTTAATAGTGTGATATCACTTCTATTTATAAAACCATCATTTGATATCTATCAAGAGAAGAAGAGAGGTTCTTAAAGAAAAAATGGCATGGTTATCTCATGATGGTGCAGTTACAATTGCGTGAGGTTTTTTCTTTACATTTATATGTTTTCTGAATTTTAGTTAATAGATATGTTTTAACATATTTTAGAACAATAATAAATAAAATCAATTGTCCAGGTTCTAACTATCTTAGAGTAGGACAGAAATGAGCATTTATAAAGTGCACAGATTATACTATTGTACTAAGTGTCTTCCTATACTTACTACATGGTGTTTTCCCAATTGTAATGATAAGGGTTTAATAACAGACAATCCCCACATGTGGAGCTTGAATCAAATTCCAGGTTCAAATCATTTATAACCTGAGGTTGATTATCTGTTTATTAATACAAAGATTTTGTTATACCATTGGTTTATATACCTTAGTATTTTGTTTCAATGTTGTCATATTAGTAATGTGTGGTAGACTATATTAATCATTAACAAATAGTCACTTTCTTCTCCCCCCCCCATGGCTGAGAAGTATGTATTTCCTGTATATGTAGGGCCATGTGACCATCTCTGACAACAGAATGGGAATAGAAGTGAAGGTGCCAGTTCCCAGCAAAGGACTGCCCTGGGTATTTTGAATTCTGTCCTTTATCACAATCAATCATGCCTCAGGTAGTAGCTGTACCTTTAGCCTAAATAAGAAACAATTTAGGACATTGGGCTAAAGCATCTAAGCAGCTGGTTGTCAAGAGATCAACAAGAAGCTTTCATGATTTTCAAGGATATCAGGAAAACCTCTCACCATTTGTCTCAAACCACAGAACTTTAGCAAAAATTCTAAAGTCCTCACTAAGCCTTTGTGAATCTTGTATATCCCTCTTATGGCTGCCAATGTGTCTGACTGCAACCAATTTTGGAGAACAAAGACCCTCTACCTCTCCATCTTCCAAAGCTCTCCTGCTTTGCAAATTCAAACCAAATACCCTGTGGAGAAGGGGATTCTGGGAAACATAGTTCCCAGTGTCCACTATACAATGAAGAGAGCAATACATAAAAGTGTGATAATGGTGTCTGGATGACATCACACTATCTGGTAGGGCACTATTTTCTAATATAGCTCAAAATAGTATATAAATATTTAAATAACTACTGAAACATTTTTTAGAAGCTATGACTTTTCCTTGGCTTTGACAGTAAATCAACATGTGACTCTAGGTGACCAGCTACAACTCTATAAGAATTATTCATATGTAAAATCTAATTGAACTAGATCATCACAGATACTCTTTATAACAGAACGTAGATTCCATCAATGGATTAAAAGATAGGCAACTAAATCTGTGAATCTGATATTTAATCTGCTAACTGTATTTAGTTTTGGTAAGAGACTGTTGTTTAACTTGGATTATGTTTCTATGGGACTGAATTCTTTTTCTCAATTGCTTTGTGCACTAATGGGCTTGGTGACAAAAAGCTCGTTATTTGAGTCCAATAAATGCACATTGTTAGATTTCACTGCGTTTGGCCATAATCCCATTCCTAATGCCTTTAGCTCTTTAGAGGCACTTTCATTTGTGCTAATTATTAGTGTTTGTCAATCTCATCAGATACTCCTTTGTACCTCTGCCACACTGTTAAACTACATATAGTCCATCTCATGCCATAATCCAGTGTACCTTGTGTTTTCTGTTTTCAGTGTTATCTCTATATCTACATTGACGGATGACACTCATAGAGAAACTGAATGCCTATCTTTTGGGGATTTGCATAGAAATAGCAAAAAAGAAAAGGTCACAAGATTAAAAACTATAACCCAATCTATGAGGAAATAAATAATCTGGAAGTGGAACTAGATATGGTCCCATGGTTACAGAAGCATTTTGGGTTCATGGCCTCTACCAGATGTTTTGAAATGAAAGTTGATGGCTGGAAAACGATGCAAGGAAATATGCCAAAGATGCAAATGAAGAAGAAAATGTCCATAGTATTCAGTCAATATAGAATACTCTTAGATGTACCTGATATTTCATCAGGTTTTATATTCAGTTACATTGCTGACTTTAAGGTCATCAGGTTTTATATTCAGTTACATTGCTGAATTGAAATATATCACATGGGTGATGAGGAGGTGTTGGACATTATAGTACCTTCTAGAACCAGGTATTTTTCCTAAGATAAAATCAGGCAATGAGTAGTTGCTCATTGCTGCAGACTAAATGTTTGTATGACCTAAAAATTCCCATGTTGAAACCCAATCACTAATGTGATGGTTTTTGGAGATAGGAAATTTGCAGAGTGATGAAGTCATGAGAGTAGAGCCCTCATTAATGGGATTAATGCCCTTATAAAAGAGGCCTGAGAGAGCTCCCTTTACCCCTTCCACCATGTGAGGACTGCCCATGAACCAGGAAGCAGGTCCTCACTAGATACCAAATCTGCCAGTGCCTTCATCTTGGACATCCCAAGCTCTAGAAATGTGAGGAATAAATTTCTCTTATTTATAGACCACCCAGTCTATGGCATTTCTCATAGTAACTTGGATGGATTAAGACACTCATATGATAATCTTCAAGCTCTTTATTAGTTTTATAGGCATTTCAGTGTTTGTGTGTGTCTTGGGCACATTGCAAGGTGCTGCAGACAGAAAAGACAAAACAATTTTACCAGCATACCAAGAGAGTCTATAAAATTAGGAAAAAAATGTATAGTCAATGTTGTGATAGGAATGTAAATGAATAAACTGTTGGGAGGTAATAAGAAGGGTACCTCATCTAGGGAAGGCGAAATAAAGAGTTATTGGTCAACAAAGCCCTTTCACATGAGTCCGTTTAAGCAAATTTATTGACAAACAGCACCAGTCCATGCAGTGTCAATTAGAGAATATTTCCAAGTAGAGGGGGGCAATTTGGTCAAATTGTTATGGATATGACAAAATCATAAATTCCAACCAAGGCTGCTACATAATTTGTGGGGACCATTGAAAAATGTTAAAAGTGGGATTCCTTATTCAAAAGTTATTAAGAATTTCAAGACTGCAAGAGTAAAGCATTAAATCAAACATTGGGCCTGTATTAGTACAGAGGTCACATGCCTGAAACTGGCTCTGTCGCAGACAGGAAGAATATATCCTAGTAGAATCTAAACATAAAGAATCATTTAAAAAAAATGAACATAAAGAATCACTATATTGATACTGGTCAGCTACTTTTGATGACTACAGCTTGGTAGATGAAATTTCCTATTGCATCGGAGTTTATAAATGTCATCTCAATTTTGTAGAGTATCCACAGATCCTGGCCCAGTAGGCAAGGATGAGATTGTTCTCCTTATGAACTAGGGAATTTTCCCAAGAACATTTATCAGATCTCTTTCTTGAGTGATATTTTGTCTAGGTGAATTGGAGTTACAACTGGGTCTTATAGTGTGGACATTTTTCATCCCAAGTAAAGATATTTATATTTCCCCAGTTGCTGTATGGCTCCAGAGTTATGGAAATGGGAGGCTTCTAGCTATGGAAAGGGGAATCTCCTACTGAACCTGATACCCAGCCTGAGGTATCGTGAGTTAAATTCTGATAATTACATCAATTTATTTTAGTTGATGCTAGTTACCAGAGAATTTATCTGATGATACAGCTTTAATAAATATTCAGGTAAAGGAGGAGATCATGGTATTCTGGTGGATGAGTCTGCCCTCATGATACATAGTAGCACCTGCAGTTTTCTACAATTTAAGATTATAGAATGGTTTCCCCAAAGATTAATTATTAAAGGAGTCATGATTTGAATTCAGGCATGCATGAGTTCAAAAAGCCATACTTTTGATACAAAGCTACAACATACAGGCCACATCTGAGAGGTTGATTTCTTGACCTCAATGTAAGTGCATTATAATCCTAGAAATCCCTTTCAGCTATAAGGGGCAGGACCTGTGTTGTGCATGATGGTTTGCATGGGCAGTGGAGATGGGGCTTCAAGTTAATAACATGAGTTGGAAAAGATGCAAGTCTAGCAAGAACTGAAACAAGAAGCGTACAGGATTCCTGCTAGAAAAGTAGTGCTTCTTTGGGTTCATCTAAGGATGAAATAATTTTAATGATAATGTGAGTCAATAAAAGTAAGCAGGAGATGCAGTAGTTTCCTATTATAGAAGCAAATTCCCTACCAGACCCAGAACACAGCAAGTTACTGTACTGGGAATCCAAACTGAGTTTTATTGAGAGTATGTTCTCAGTTGGGGATGATTTTAGCCAACTAGAGATAAAAAACAAACAAACAAACAAAAAAACAAAAAACAAAACTGCCTCCATCATTAATTACTCTCTTGAATCTTAAAAAAGTTCTAATATAATTGATTCATCACTTAAGTTACAACCCTCCCCAGGACACCCTCCCTGCTGTTTTCTGGATTCCTAGTTTCCATTCCACACAACCAGTTGCTTACTTCACTTTACTGTGGTCTGAAGTTGGGTCTAAAGAACTTCCTTTTTTTTTTTAATTTAATTTTATTATGTTATGTAATCACCATACATTACATCATTCGTTTTTGATGTAGTGTTCCATGATTCATTGTTTGCATATAACACCCAGTGCTACATTCAATACGTGTCCTCTTTAATACCTTTCTGCCTTAAGACCCCACAAAGCTGCACTACATTGAGCTGCTCCCTGGTTTCTGACAATTTGTTCTCCTGTTCTAACTCTGTTCCCTAAAGACTAAAGAAAATCCAGAATGCATCTTACCATCCTTGGCAAATTTGCATGTTAGAGTCACCTGATGCTGCCCAAATAGGGGGTGTCCAACAGCAGTCCGGACATTGTCTAGCACATATGGAGCCCCTGCCTGATCAGGTGGCTCATGGGTCCACTCTTATTTATGTATTAACTATTTGACAATGCTGAGGCTGAATCCATTTTTAAAAAGTTTTTAAAAGTAATCCATGGTAATTATAAAAAAACAAAATAAAACTTAAAAAAACAGAGACAACTATAAAAACAGAACGAAACAAAAAATGTTAGTCATGATGAAACCTACCATCCATAGGAAAACTATATTAAAATTTAAGGGTTTTTAAGTGTCTTTTTGTTTTCTAAGCATAAACTTGTGTCTTTGTTGTTATTACTATTTTCCAAACCTCTGAAATATAATTTAATGAGAAGACGAGAGATACATAAATATTTCTGAATCACTGAATACCAGACCATTGCATAAATAATAACTTTTTTTAACATTTCACTGCTGGTAAAATTTTAGAGTATTTCACCATTATAAATAATATTTTTGCTTAGTAAAGAATGTCCGTGGTATAACAATGAAAATTCTTTCCTGAACATATCTGCTTGATATCTACATTTTATCCTGACTCTACATTCTTCCCTTGGATACTCCTCCAGTCTTCCATTTGATGTGGTGTTCCCCCATAATTTGGTTACTTAAATATGTCACACTAAGTTTCAGTATCATGAGCATGCCATCATTCAGAAAAAATAACATTTTTCTAAGTTTAACACTCTTATATCTGAACATATATTAGAAAATTGCCATGATAGTTGTTGAGGACTTGCAAAATGCAGCAACATATTATGTTTGCAAATCCTATCATCCATGGCTAGTAAACGTAATAATAGGACTGACTGAGCAGTTGCTAGGGACTGTCCCCACATTGTCTCACAGAGCATTCTTTTATCGTCACTAGTTAGTTTTTATGTACTTTTCCTCTGGTTCTACCTAGTTCATTTTTCCCTATGACACAGTCTAATCCATAATTTTTCTTCTTTTTAAGGGGTATTGCACTTAAAGATACTCCCTTTTCAGATGTGGGGATCTTCATAATATCAACAGAAAATAGGATCAGACATTGCTGTTCTCCTTTGTTAGTGTTCACTTTAATCAAAATTGGCTCCCTCTGACAGGCTAGTTATGACACAGATAAAATATCTCTTAAAAATAACCACAGAAAAGGAACTTTCTGTAAAATTCCCTCAGGCTGTACATTTAATCTACTTACTAGCAAGAGTTTATTTTGGTGATGTCTTTAAAGACTTGCCTGTATCTCAAGCAACCTCACTTTTGAGATATCCATGTGATCAAATACACCTTAATTTAAGTCAGTCATCATTTCTGGCCTCTTGTTTTGAGTCAATATGTATCTTTTTTTTATATAAGATCAAGTTTCAGAGTAGTTCTTTTCAATACCATATGTCTGAAAAAAAGTCAACATGAAAATAGATCACATAAACATATTCATAAAATATTAAAATGGATGCATATTTGTAAGACATCATGCTGGTCTCTACAAGAAATATAATCCCTGACTTCAAAGGTTTTATAAAATATGAAAAAAAGTAATAACATAGTTTGTTTAGAATTTGGAGTGATTTCTTCTAGTGGTGAGGACTTCCGCATTACCTTGTAGAGGATGTCGCATTTGATACAGGATTTAAAGCTAGGGTGAGATTAAAAATGGAAATGTGTTTAGTGGTTTTATTACTGTCAGGGAAAATGGCATGATTCCATCAAAAATAAATTAGTTAAGCAAGTCCACAGAGATGGAAAAATATTAAGCTCTTAGAGAATATAATTAACATAACCTTCCTAAACAAAATAAAGTAAAACAAGTCTTGAATATAAGACTGAGTTAAAATCACTATCGCATGATTTTGTCCAAGTTATTTAGCATATCAATTGATGTACTGATTTGTTTGCTTAATAAAAATATTTAAAGGACATCCACTTATGTGGTAAAGTGCTTAAACAAAATGAGAATATGTACACATTTCTAATTAGTTAATCTAATTTGTTTATTTTAAACATTTAAAAATCTGTTATTGGATATAATTTACATACAATAAAATTCATCAATTTACAGTTTGATGAATTTGTGGAAATCTATAGTGTGTAACCACCACCACAATTGTGTTAAAGGGTATTCCATCAAATTTTTCTCCTGTGTCTTTGCAATACAGACTATCCCTCGACCTAAGCCCCTTGCAACCTCTGATTTGTTTTCTGTCACTACAGTCGTGCCCTTTCAAAAATTTTAAATAAATGAGCTTATACAGCATATATTGTTTTGTTTCAGGCTTCTTTCATTTGTCATAATTCTTTTGAATAATTTTTTTCATGTTACTAGTATATCAGCAGTTTGTTCCCTTTTTTTATTGCTGAGTAGCATTCCATTGTACAGATGTACCTAAATGCATTATCCTTTCACAAGATGATGGATATTTTGGTTGTTTCAAGTTTTCTGGATATTATGAATAAAACTGCTATCACCAGGTTTGTGTGACCCATATATTTTCATTTGCTGAATCATTTGCTAACTATACTGTATATTTAAAATTTATAAGAAACAGGTAACTTGTTTTTGTTTTGTTTTGTTTTGTTTGCAGAAAGGTCCAAGTACATCTGCAAATTACATAAAGCTGAGAAGTTTATAGACGAAAGATCAAAGCCACATATTCAAGCAGGATTACAAATCTGAAGCACAAAAAATATAAACCACACCTAGTCACATCACAGTAAACTTCTGCAAAGCCACAAAACAAAGGGAAATTCATAAAAACAAACAGAGAAAGAATAATAAGAAACAGAACTTGATAGGCAGAAGGAGAAACAAAGGAAGCCAGAAATCAATGGAGTGGCATATTCACGTACCTTAAAGAGAATAACTAGCAGTTCAAAATTCTAAAGCCAGAGAAGATACTTTTCAAAATAAATGTAAGCTGAGGGAGTTTAATAGACAAAACAGAGAATGTATCAGGAGGAGGCCCACAGTGAAGCATCTTGTTTAAAGAAAGGAAACTTTAAAAAGAATAAATATGTGGGCAAATCCAAATGAATATTGAATATAAAATAATAATATTAACATATTAGTTTAAAATATATTCCTAATTGAAACCCATAAGTAGCATAACATGTAAATCAGAGATTAAGTGGTAAGTGAAGTTAAAAACCTCTAAGGTCTTTGCATTTCCAACAGGAATTAACATTGATCATTTCTAATAGTTGTTGAAAATTTGAAGATTCAATTTGTAATCTTAACCAATAAAATTAAATTAAAGCAAGGTATAACTAACAAAACAATAGAGGAATGGGAAGATAAAATTGCAACGCAAAACAGAAAGAAGAGACGAGCCATGTAAGATAAATAATGCAAAGAGTGATATTATAGACTTAAACCAGTTTTTATTAGTGATAATTAAGTTAAATGTAAATGTACCTAATGATCTATAAAAAGGTAGAGTTTGTCATAACTGATTGACAATGAAAAAGTGTTAAAAGTGATTGAATAATAAAAAAAAAAAGCTACTGTGGCTTTGTGTAGTGTTAGCCTGACAATTGCTATTTTGTGTTGTCTTTTTGCAATGCAAGTGTACGACTTAAGCTGATTGCCAAGACATTTCAAAGAGGCATCCACTTCAAAGATACCTGTTTAAATAAACACATTGCCAGCTACAGGGCTGGATAAGGAGCCGGGCTGCCTCCCTACACATAGGCTCTTTTGTGTTAGAGATCTGGGTTGATTTGGATAACTAATCATCGGGGATCACTTTTTCCCCCTCTTCCTATGCTTTGAATTACTATTCTTATGTTTTAAATTCACCAATAGTGAGTCCACAAAACCATAGATCCCCACTCTCAACCCCAATAAAAGCAGAACCCAAGGCCCAAGCATGCTCTCTCTCTATCTGAAACCTAGCTGTGTGGCCCTAGGTGTGATGTGTAATTTCCAGTCCTGTAATTTTTTCTTTTTTTTCCTTCAAAGTTCCCTGGTGGTTACTGTTGAACCGTGTCTTAACATCATAATAAGAACCACAAGGGCTGGTCCCACCACAACACTGGTTATTGATAGTCTGAGATGGGTACAAAACACTATGATGATGTCAGATAAATTAGATTTTTAGGGAAAATTCTACCTAGAAATAGACATTTCATAATAATAAAGGTTTAATCCACCAGGAAGATAAAAATGTTCTAATTTATATAAACTTGTTTATAAATAATGCAGCCTCTAATATATAAAGAATAAAAAGAACTAAAACAAATACAGATGAACACATAGAGTAGAAAATACTACTTTTCCCAGTAATTGATAGGACAACAAAAATTGACAACACAACACTCATCAATACACTTTCTTTAAAGCATGCACAAATCATTCATGAAAACCCAGTTCAGATTATAAACATGTCTCAAATTTATACCGTCCATGTTGCTGGACAAAGTTAGAATTAAGGTAGTTAGGCACTTATAACAATTAAGCAGGATATCTTATGAAACTGAAAATTATTTAAAAAGTGTATTTCTAAATAAACTATGGGTCAAAGAAGAAATCACAAGCCAAATCTATTTAGAGGGAAAATTGCATTGCCTTAAAGGTGGAGGCTAGGTCTTAGTGTTAATTTTAAAGTGCTAGAAACATTGGGGCGCCTGGGTGGCTCATTTGCTAAGTGTCTGCCTTCGGCTCAGGTCATGATCCCAGGGTCCTGGAATCGAGCCCCGGCATCTGGCTCCGTGCTACACGGGAAGCCTGCTTCTCCCTCTGCCCCTCCCCCTGCTTGTGTTCCCTCTCTCACTGTCTCTCTCTCTGTCAAATAAATAAATAAAACCTTAAAAAAAAAATGCTAGAAACAGAATAACAAATTAAACCCAAAGAAACTAGAAGAATGGCAGTAATAGAGATCAGAACAACAATGGCAATAATCTATACACACATAAGTATATATTTCCATATATATTACAAATATGTGTATAATCATATATATATGAATAAATAAAGCCAAAATTGATTCTTTGAAGAAAAAAACTAATAAAATGCATAAACATAAAGTGCAACTGGCTTTAAAAAGGAATAGAGGGAAGAGGTAACACAAAATAATACCTAATACCAAAAAGAAAATATATTTTTTTAGAAAACCCAACACGCAAAAAGAAACCTAAAATGAAGAAATATTAAAGCTGAAAAGCCCTATAACTATTAAATAGAATCCAAATTTTGAATTTTTTTCAATAGAAAATTTCAAATCTAGTTGGCCTCCTTAGTTATTTCCACCAAATATTTGTCAGATGTAATGCTACTGTGTACATTACGAGGCAGACAAAAGTTGGTATCAAAATCTAACAAGAATATTAAAAAAATAAAATAATAAGCTATTTCTTTGATCAGTGATGTAGAAAACCCTAAATCAATTGTTGGCAAACCAATTTGAGTTAATATATTTTAAAAAGAGGAAAATGCATAGCAACTATGCTGGGTTTAGTCCAGCAACACAAGTTTAGTTTCAATTTCAAAATAAATTAGTGTATTTCACTAGATTAATAAAATATAGGAGAAAAAAATTATATTATCTCAGTTGATGCCATAAAAATATTTGCTAAAATTCAGCATAAATTTGTGACAAAAATTTTTAGTTCTGTAGGAGTAGAATGGAACTTATTCAGGTCTTTAAGGGTATGTATAAAACAATGACACAGAGTGGGAGTAGTGATTGGGAGGTGGCACTGGGGAGGCTACTGGGGTGCTAGAAACATTGATTCCTTTCTGAGTATTGGTGACTTAAGAGTGTTAATTTTGGATATTTCATTGAATTGTGTACTTATAAATTAGGTAGTTCTCCATGAGTTATACTTCAGTAAAAGTTAAAAATAGGAGTTTCTGATGGTTCTGCATTTCACTCAGACTGCAACAAGTACTCACAGTGCTCTGTGGCCAGTTGCTTACCACCATGACATTCTGCCCTGCTTCCTTTACCCTCATTCCCTGGGTCAAGCTGCACGGCCTCTCATTACAAGTGACATATAAATGACAAATGTTATCAATGGCCTAGAACCCACTTGAGTGTTGCTAAATTAACTCAAATGTGAATTTTATTCAATTAATAACAATATGCAAATACATGTATGGGTGAGTCCATTTTCTTTAAGTTTATTGTAATGTGTCACATGGATGACATCTCCTACTGTCCAAGCCATGGACACTTGGACGAAGAACAAATAATTTTCTTTCTTAAGCAAATCAACAACAGACTATGTAGTGACGTCTAGAAAATAAATGCCTTTCTTCAAAGTTTGTTTTGAAATCGCTCCTTTTCCTAAAGTAATGATGGATGTGAACTTTTTCTTCACTCTGGCAACGACTGTTTTCAGTACCTTAGGTTTGTTTCTCTCAACAGCACGTACTTGTGTATTGTTCTCACAATTTTTACTTTATCTGCCTTCCATGAGTAATGAAGAGGTTGAGAGTGAGGTATAAATAACTCAGAATAGCATTAATGCTGTTTAAAGGCATTCCTGTCTTAAAGGACTGCAGCTTTAATGGTGGATTTTTAAAGGCAGCAATTAGTAGATAAGTATTCTAAGTTGAGGAAGCTAATTAGGAAGCTATTTCCCTAAAACATTACATCCCATGCTTATATACCATTATTTCTTACATTCATCCATGCAGTCTATGTGCAAATGGAGATCAGGTTTTATTCTGGGAGCCTCACTTCCTAAATTCATAGCTGAATATAGTGACCCTGATCCAATACAGCCGGCCTGTTGAGTCTCTAAAATCCTGTTGCTGTTATCAGTTGTGAAATGACTGGGCTGGGAGAGAACTATGACTGGAGGAATTTCAGATTCCAATTCCTATCAACTCTCAGTGGCCTAAGAACATTCTCTGACTGCATATAATGTCTGAGATGTTGGTTGAATCTACCAGCTACACCACTGCTCTGCCATTGCTGTCCATAGATGGTAGCGGCAATCCTGCAACACTGGTATTCTTAGTAACCCCTTTTACCAGAGATGGTTCTGCCTTGATGACATGGCTTTTGCTGGAGAAATAAAGCCACTAGACTTCTGCTTTTTCTGGGAAAGAAATCAGACAACTAATTGATAGTTATGTAACATTGACTATATGATTACATATATTTAACCTCAAAGGTTCTTCATCTCTGAAATAAGAGAAGATGAAGAAAACACTTGCCAGCTCTAATTTCCAATGATTTTTTTTGATGGGGTCATGTGTTACTTTTGAATATTCGATAACTAAAAAAAAAAAGCCTGCTCAGTCTATCACTTTATTTCAGAATGTCATAGATTATTAGGATACTGCCACCATCAAGGGAGCTTTGATACTGCACAATGCTCAACCACATACTCTTTTGCTAAAGTACATCCAACGGCAGAGGATATGTCTGTTATATAAGGTGCTAATTCCCTTTCCCTATAGGCTTCTGGTCTGAAGCAGGCTCACGCTGAGAAGGCGAGAGGGATTTGCCAAGTTTGAAGTTTTGACCCTTTCATGAGACAGAACGTTCTTATTCTTGAATTGAGTTCCAGAGTATGTTATTACTTATTGAGAGTAGAGAAGTCAAGAGGAGCCTGATTTTTATCTAGAGGCAGGTAAAATTTCTCCCACTAAATACAGCTTGAGAGATGGTAGATGACAGCAAAAACATTTCATTTTGCTTCATGACTTGTTCCTGTGCAACATCATGATTATATAGGTGTAGAGAGCAAAATGGAGTCTCTCACGTCAAGCAGGGCCTGTGTCAAGCAATGACGCAAGCAGGTAAGGTACTCAGCTAGGAGAGATTACCGGGACCAGCATCAGCTGACTTCCCAGAACTGATAAATGAGCAGAACCAGAGGAGGTCTGTGGGGGCCCAAGACCAATTAAATCCCTTTAAAAGGGGAAGGATTTTGGCAGCAAACTGTTAGACTCCTCACACCCGACCCCTCTACATCTGACCACTTGAAAAAGGCAACTGCCGAAGAAGGAAGCAGAACCAAGAGCCTTTCTGCTTGAACTATCAGAAGTGCCGAGAGCTGACCCAGATGGGACTGAGACCTTATCTCAACTGCTTGCCCACAGACTGACTTCGCATTTGGTTCCTTCACTTCCTGCACCCTTCTGTTAGCTTGTTTGTTGTGCGGCTTGTCTTATGTTCTGCTCTGTGTGCTGTGTAAGAAGCCAAGTTTAATCACATGGTGAAATGTCATTTGAGTTTAGAATCCTGAACCTGCTTTCTAATTGTGATTTAACTCTGCTTTGTGATTGAATAAAGCTGACACTGGAAAGACACAACTCGTGTGTGTGCCTTCATAGGGTGATCATGACAATAGGTAATATAGATTTTTTTAAATAACCCATAAATTCCTAATTTGAAAAACCACTGAAATCCTGGATTATACTAAAAGAGATACATGAAGATAGAGTGGTCATAGGTTATCTATAGGCAGTGGACATGACAGTGGTTTTAGTTCTTGATGTTAAACTTTAAGGAAGTTTTTATTAATGGATTTTCCAGAGGATAGTGAATGGACTACAGAAGTAGCTTAAAGTCATGTAATATTAAAGGAGAGGTAAAAGAATTGGGGTGTTTATCTCGGTAAAGAGAACATGAAGTGTAGGAGGTGCAGGTGCTATATGTGGAAGAGAAATGAAAATTTCTCCGTGTCGCCTCTTAGACCAGGATTAGAAACATGTTCTAAGAAAGGCAAATTTCAGTTTAATTTAACAAAAACACCAAGTATTTAGAATTAGCACAGAATGTCATGGGATACCTAGGTAAATCTGCTTCTACACCCAAGTTCTGTCACTTTATGTCATCTTAAGGTCACTTTCAACCTAATAATGTGAGATGCTAGACAATAGGTGGAAACAGTTCATTTAGGAAGTAATATTCATTGTATGCTTTGAAGCCAGATAGGAGTTTTCAGAGTGAGGAATATTAATTTCTGAGGGAGGAAATTAGGTGTAGAGAAAGACAAATGTATATGGACATTGTATGTTGAAGCATTAAAGGAATCCAGTATTGTTGAATATATGATGTTTCCATAGAATGTAAGTTCTAGAAGGGCAGAAGACTTGTTGGTCTGGTTCATGTCCATAGGCCTGGACACTAGAACAAAGACTTGCAATATTTCCATCCACCATTTTAGGACTACATAGTCCTATAGACTGTTTTCTTTTTTTCTTGAGACTGAATCTATTTCTGCTTTGAAAAAAGAAGTTCCAAAGGAGTGTTTCCTTTCCGTGTTGGAGAACCTTTCTCTCCTTAATTTTCTAAGTTTGAAGAGTAGACTTAAGCTCTTTTTATACTCCTGAAGATGTCAGCGGAGTGCTCTTCAGTGCACAGAATATCTTATAAGATTTGTTCACATTTGTACGCTAGTCTTTCCTCATTATTGAAGTCTGGAAAAGAGTAATGATTCTCAGTATGTCATCCTTAAGACCCTCTTCAATCCCAAGTTACAAATAAGAGATTCACTATGTTCAGAAGACTGATTAATGAAGGCCAAGCATGCACTAACTCATTTTTTTGAATTATTTTTTTCACTGCAGTGTGTATAATTGAAGGGGTTTTTGCATAATCCCATTAGTTCCCAAATTAAATTCCATAAAGTTTCTTGTTCCTTCTAATTTCATACTGATTAAATTTAAGTTGCAAATATTTGTATATATATATCCTTAATATTTCTTTGGGGATTTTTGGTCATTTTCCCTTAAAGTAAATGACATGGATGTAACTAGAGGGTATTATGCTAAGTGAAATAAGTCAATCAGAGAAAGACAATTATATGATCTCACTGATATGTGGAATTTAAGAAACAAAACAGAGGATCATAGGAGAAGAGAGGAAAAAATAAACAAGAGGCAATCAGAGAGGGAGGCAAACCATGAGAGACTCTTAATCATAGGAAACAAACTGAGGGTTGCTGGAGGGGAGTAAGGTGGGGGGATGGGGTAACTGGGTGATGGATATTAAGGAGGACATGTGATGTAATGAGCACTGGGTATTACATAAGATTGATGAATCACAGACCTGTACCTCTGAAACCAATAATACATTATACGTTAATTAATTGAATTTAAATGAAAAAAATTCAGTATAAATTTTAAAAAATTATATTTTGTACATATAGAAAATGAAATATTCGATAATTATACATGTATATGTATATAATAAAATTTTATTTATAAGTACTGTATGTATTTTATATAATATAGCATACATTATATATACAATACCATATACTATATATGTCAATTAGAAATCTATATCCTCAATATATAAAATTAGATATATGTACAAATTAACATTAAATCTTCCATTAATAAATGTAGTAGAGATAAATTTTGTTGGGGAAAAAAAGAAAGAAAATAAAACATAATCTTGAATATAGTTATTTTGAAATCTACAAAGAAAGAGCTTATTATAGATTACTAGGAGACCTTGTTGTGAAGGTGCTGGTTTTCCCAGCTGTTTCATAGTGATCAGCACATCTTATCTTGAATTATAGACAAACTGTTACAGTGAATTTTTTAGTTAACTGGTCTGAATGTCTATTCAGATATTTACAGGGGTCACTAGAATAAGACTAATGCAACCTATGTACATTTGATTATCTTTGACCCTGAGATACATACAGATATGTATAAAAAATTTAGTAAGAATTAAATAATAGAGTGGCTCTGAGTCCTACTAATTTATTGTTAAATTAGGTAATTGTTTCTTTTTTTTCTTTTAATTTCCCCTACTCTACAATCAACATTGTTTAGTGGAAATAATATACATTACTGGATATCCAGAAATATAAATTCTATGATCAGTTCTGACAAATTTGGGAGACTTAAATAAGTAACTGAATCTTCTTAGATGTCCTTTCCTTATTTTTAAAAAAGATTTATTTATTTGGGGCTCCTGGGTGGCTCAGTCAGTTAAGCATCTGCTTTCAGCTCGAGTCATGATCCTGGGGTCCTGGGATGGAGCCCCGTGTCAGGCTCTCTGCTCAGCGGGGAGTCTGCTTTTCCATCTCCCTTTGCCTGCCACTCTGCCTACTTGTGCTCTCTCTCTCAAATAAATAAATAAATAAAATCTTAAAAAAAAGATTGGTTTATTTATTTGAGAAAGAGAGCATGAGCAGGGGTAACGGCAGAGGGAGAGGGTAAGAGAGATTCTCAAGCAGACTCCTTCCTGAGAGCAGAGCCTGATGCAGGACTCAGTCCCACAACCCTGAGATCATGACCTGAACCAAAATCAAGAGTTGGATGCTCAACCAACTGAGCCACCTAGGTGCTCCATCCTTTCCTTATTTTTTTTTTAAAGATTTTATTTATTTATTTGAGAGAGAGAGAATGAGAGATAGAGAGCACGAGAGGGAAGAGGGTCAGAGGGAGAAGCAGACTCCCTGCCGAGCAGGGAGCCCGATGCGGGACTCGATCCCGGGACTCCAGGATCATGACCCGAGCCGAAGGCAGTCGCTTAACCAACTGAGCCACCCAGGCGCCCCTCCTTTCCTTATTTTTAAATGAAGAAGTTACATTAGAACAGTTGTTTGCAAAATATATCTTATGAAGACCCTTTGGAGGTCACCAATGGATGTGAGAGCTGTTTGATGGGGAATTTGGGGGTTTATATCCTTATAACCCAGAGTTGTTCTCCTCTTTTTGTTTTGTTTATGGTAGTTCTAAAAAATTCTAAAAATATCATTTTTGGTACAAATATACTTTAACTTTCAAAAATGATGCTTGTACAATTGCCCCCCACATTGAAAACCCCCTGATCCAAAAGTACCACCTCCCTGCCTCTGTCTTTTTCTGCTATTGAAACCTGAAATTTTTATGGGAATAAAAATGTCATACAAATTATGAACTTTGTCTTTTTTTCCCTCAGATATGTTTAATGTTTTCATTAATGTTTTCTGAATAAAAACCAGTTTTGAAATGGTAAAATTATGTATCTCTGTATATATTTGGCACCTCAGACAATTGTTTCAGTGCTGTCAGCAAAGTCACTAGTACTTTTGTCATTTCTTCTTTTTTTCCCTTTTTAAAAAAATATTAACCTTTTCTAGTTCTACTAAAATATAATTGACATATAGCATTGTATTGGTCCAAGTATACAGCATAATAATGATTAGCAAATAATTATATATATATATATCAAAATAAGTATAAATAAAATAAATAAAATATACAATATAATAATGATAATTATTATATATAACAAATAATTATATATAGAGCACCTTAAGTTTAATTAACATTCATAACCTCACAGTTACATTTTTTGTCTCGTGATAACTTTTAAGATCTAACAACTTTTAAATGTACAATACTTTGTACATGGTTAACTATAGTAACCATGTTGTACATTATATCCCTAGAACTTAACTTATCTTATAACTGGAAGTTTTCACCTTTTGACCACCTTCACACACTTACCCCAACATGCCACACCCCCAACCACCCCCTGCCTCTCTCTGACAACTATAAATCTATTCTGTGCTTCTGAGTTTGTTTTTGTTTTTGTTTCAAGATTCCACATATAAGTGAGGTCATACAATATTTGTTTTTCTCTCTCTGACTTATCTGACTTATTTCCCTTAGCATGATAACCTCAAAGTCATCTTAACTTCGTCTTCATTTCATTGTGGGCCATTGTTTCCAAAGTGTTATTTATTTGTAACAGAAGTTCAATCTAGTTGCTAAATATTCTATACCCAGAACTTTTAGGAAGGTCTTAGAGCCAATTTCTTTTCTTTAAAGTTGGTGTCTCCTTTTAAACTAGGACCAAAAACTACTGCGCCACTATGGGGCAAGCCCACTGAACCGCACTTGGTAGTCCATTCTTCCAGAGGAGAATTGGAGTGGGGATAAAGAAGGACAGGAGAATATAATTATAGGTCATATGAAAAAGAAAAATGAATTAATTAAAATATTCCCATTCTGAATAATTTATCCAAGGAGCAGAATATAATTTAATGCTATAAAATGTGAAGGGAAGGAGAGAAAGAAGCAGACATATGGACATAGAGAGCAAATAGAGTTTTGCTTATTGCACTTCTAACTCTGGCCCTTTGCATGTATTATCTTATTTAATCCTCACCAAAACCTGAAAGGTAAATGTAACTACAGTTGACCCTTGAACAACATGGTGCCAAAACCCACGCAGTTGGAAATCTGTGTATAACTTTTGACTCTCCCAAAACTTAAATACTAATAGTGTCCTGTTGACCAAAATCCTTACTGATAACATAAACAATTAACACATATTTTTACATGTTATATGTATTATATACCATATTCTTACAAAAAAGTTACCTAGAGAGAAGAAAACGTTATTAAGAAAATCATAAGGAAGGAAAAAAAACATTTATAGCACTGTACTGTATTTATGGAAAATAATCTTGCATTGTAAGTAGACTTGTACTGTTCAAAACCATGCTGTTCAAGGGTCAACTGTATTAATATTTTACAGATGAGAAAATCCAACATCACAAAGGTTAGGGAATTTGTCCTCACACACAGAGCTCCCAAATCATGGAATTCTTATTCAAAACCATTCTGGCCAGCCACAAATCATATGACTTTTCTTCTATACCATGTGGCTTCTAGAAATACAGTAACATTTTTTTCTTTTTCTTTTTTTTTTTACAGTAATATTTAAAAGAGATATCTCATAGAATTGAATGGTAATACCTGCATTTAATTTTTAGGAAGAAATAAGATGCACATGATCCAATTAACCAAACTAAAGTGTACAAGTAAGTGGTTTTTGTATATTCACAAGGTTGTAAAATCATCCCCACTATCTAATTCCAGAAAATTTTCATCATATCAAAAAGAAACCTATATCCATTAGCACTTACTCCCCATTCCAGCCTTCCTGCAACCTCTGGCAATCACTAATATACT